>NC_092253.1:20657462-20674962 GCF_036320965.1 Panulirus ornatus
TCACTGAAGGTGGAGCAGAGTCATAGACTCGAGACGGTCTGATGGTGTTGTACCCTGGGTGGGTCGTACAATCCGACCTGGACCAGTTTTTCTCCACCGAGTTCTTGTCACTTTCCATCGGTTTCCTGTGGGAGGGACGGGTCATCTTGTTACGTTACTTGTCACTGTTGTTATTCAAAGCCAGGTGGAGCGTCAGAGCGAACGGTCACACAGATCTGAGGAAGAGTGTCGATGTCACAGAGAAGATGAGTCAGTATATGAGAGTGAGATTCAGTGTATCTCAACACCTAGAGAGAGAGAGAGAGAGAGAGAGAGAGAGAGAGAGAGAGAGAGAGAGAGAGAGAGAGAGAGAGAGAGAGAGAGAGAGAGAGAAAGAGAGAGAGAGAGAGAGAGTAATTCATACTTTGCAACAAATGCAAAAGCATTTTTCGGAGATGTTATCCAAAATATGAAACACATACGCCGTCTTATGTCACAGAACCTTCAGCAAACACCACACTTGCTAGCGTCCTAATGTTTCAGCGCACATGACAAGGCACACTGTGTGTGTGTGTGTGTGTGTGTGTGTGTGTGTGTTGCGGAACTGACCTGTGTACACATAACCCTCAGATGAATAAGGAAATATTCAACGTAAACATGGATGAGTGTGTGGCAAGACCTGGCACTATAATAGCTTTTGTTATCACAGTGCTTTGGTATGACTATAGCCTTCTTGTTAATCTTGATGTAAGTGACATTGTACTTATGCTACTTGATGGTCCAGATAATCAAACTGTTCATTCCTCTTTGTCTGCAGATTGCTGGTGCTTCTGGTGGGGTTGGTGACAGTAAGGAGCGACGCCGAAGCTTTCCACAATGGGTTCTTCCCACCTGGCCAACTCGGGTACGTTATCCTCCACACAAACCCATATTGAACTCCTTATCTTCGAGAACTGGCTGTGTATTGCCAGCTTTCTCAGACGCCAGCCTACGTGCAGTGAGGCATACTTCAGAAACAAGACCAAACGGTTTGAGCTGATTAAGTTGGTCCAGCAAATAGACGCTGTGTAGGGCACTTGACAAGCCATACACAGTGGGTGTGGGATATTTTGAACCAGTCACGAACAAAAAGACATTCTAAAGACCTGTTTCCTAAGTTGAGGCATCTTAGAACGAGCTTCGCAAAGTGAGATGATAACCTTCTCACGAGATAAGACTTGAAAACCGACCTAAAGGGTTTGATAAAGAGATCAGCCAATTGATGTTTACATGTTTTGGACACAACCACACAAACTAAAATATCTTTGGCCATTCATGAAAGGTGACACCTTCAACAACAACCAGGCAGGGAAGTGTATCTTAAAGATCAAACGTTCAGGTTGGTGTATTATAGATATCAATGATGGATGATAACATTTCTCATATTCTAAATTACAATGGGCCAAAAAAATTTTGACAACACTTACACACAAAGACAAAAGATGTGACACACAAAGTAGATATTGGAGAAGGACAGCGTAGAATTAGACACCTTAACGAACTTGTAAAAAAAATCTCCTGAAGTAATCTAGAGATAATTTTGGAATCTCATGAATAGATTCAGAGACCATGAGACAAAAACCTGCTATGATAAGCAACCTTTGAGATCAGGTCGTGGAGAAGACTTGAGGCAGTTCAAACACCTACCACACAGGCTTGGATATGAGTGAGATCAATGGTGATGATCCGAACATGAGACAGGTATCTGAGAGATGTTTTCGATGGTTAGAGATAAGTGTTCTCACATCGAGTCGCTCTGTGAGACCAAGTATATGTTAGGTGTTACAGAAACCAATGGAATCTAATGAAATATGTAAAGATCCAGTAAGTTAAGTGTGACATATCTCAAAACGGAGTCACACGATGTGACACATTATGAATATTTGTGTTTTTGATTTCTTAGACACCACAGGAAGGCAGATTAGGTACCTAAGAAGCGAGTTACTAGAGATGGACAGTCCTAGAAACCATCCACACCATCTGAGGTATATCATAGTCCACCCACACAGTGGGAAGCATCTGAGAGCCCAAATCTCTACGAGGTGTATTAGATATCTATAGATACATATATACAGAGATACATTACCGGCCCAGCCATTGCTAGTTATCACAGAAACCAGTAATTGTGAGTTATGGCGGGGTGCTAACCACTAAGAGATGTTCTAGAGACGAAGGTGGGAGAGATATCTTAAAAGACGATTGGTAAGGTTTACAGCCTCTCTCTCTCTCTCTCTCTCTCTCTCTCTCTCTCTCTCTCTCTCTCTCTCTCTCTCTCTCTCTCTCTCTCTCTCTCTCTCTGGTAGCAGAAGACACATTCGTCAACTCTGTAACTCCAAACGTGCCCTTGACTCTTTCTATCATAATCCCTCCTTCCCCTCCTTCCCTGAAATCCTCTCTCACTTTCACCCCCCACTCTCCTTGACTCTCCCTCTTCCGTATAGTGTTACTCTTACATTCACTTCTCACTCTCATCACTTCCATTAGTACTAGTCTCCACGCCCGCCCCTCCCGTCTTGCTAGAACTCCCCTTGTCGTGTTGCAGGAGATATCCGGGAGGAGGTCGCAGCCTAAACGCAGGACCCCGACGCTCCGACAACAGCCACTGCGCCCTTCTCATCCCAGGCCCCGGCAAATCCTCCAGCAGGGACCACGCTATTGGGGTCTTCAACGGCATACAGTGAGTTCCTTTGTACACATGTTTGTGTGGCGTTCAGTTCATGATTCCCCTGAGACTTTATACTTCAGGGGTTCTGAACCTCTTTATGTACGTGGATCACTCAAGAGACACCCGCTGTGTCTGTGGTCCGCTTTCTGCGTAATAGCCAACATTATATCGAGGTTTGGATCACAATCAAGAACAAGTGATACCACCCAAGCCTTTATTAGAGATTGTACCGGTGGCAGGTAAGACCTATTTATGTATTGATCTATCAACTAATTAAATAATTGGTTCTATTTCTGTAGACGACTATGAAATGGGCCCATGGACCACAGGTTGAGACCCCTTGCTATACAGGGAAGCAGATGTCGCAAGTCTATGGTACCAGGAGCTGATAACCAGTCTGTCTCATTGTCTGTCTTGCCCTTTACTCACACCTTTGAATTATTCTTTTATAGTTTGGACTTGTGATGACATCCATCCACGAATAATTTTTAGCTATTTTCTTTACTTCAATAGATTTAGATACTGAGCTCCCGGATGAGCTGCAGCTAAAGAAACAAAAGATAATCGGTGTGTAGTTCGTAACTGTTGCATCTCTAGTTTTTTCTGAAGTGATAGTTGATTCAGTTGATGGTTGCTCTACAAGCAAAGACTTAGTGATAAAGCCAAAAAAAAATCATTTTCCGAAATCAGATTCTAACTTATACGATCATTTATTTTTTTCGTATCTGTTTAACCTCACTAATTAAGATGTATGTATTGATAATATACTCTATATAAGAGCATATTGATTTAAAGATTTGTCATATCCTTTTCTTCTGTTCTCAACTGCACAGATATTCAGTCTTGATATGATAGTACATCAAATGACTTTGTTATGAGACTGATTACTGAATTACTGTACCAAATAGAATAGATTAGATTAAGATGATATTAATTACACACGTCTTCAATTGTTTCTCTTTGTAAAAACTGTATGAAATATTTTCTAATAAAAGCAACTTTTCTTTTCACTGAAGACATTAACATTCTACATCAGGTTTGACAAATTTCCTGCCCTGAGCCAGTGCTGGTTGGATGAAGGGGAAAAACTTACCAGATCACCTCTTAGTGTTCTTGTTTGATTTGAGAAGCTGATGCGCTTGTTCGATAATGGCAGAGCAAGTTATGTTTTCCGTGATTGCCTTTTTTTTTCTCTCTCTATAATTCTTACTGAAGAAATTTCCTTCCTCCTTCCGTGAAGATGTGAGGAGCTACACCAGTGTTGCTGTCTGAGAGAGTTGCTTCCCAGGTCGCTGCGTCATGCGTCTTACTGTGAGGCTGAAGTGCTCCTCACAAGACTCCTTTTCCTCAGCCTTGACTCTCCTGCTGCTTGTCCTGCAGAGTTCTACACCGGGTACTCTCCTCAGCCCTGACTCTCCTACTGTATCTTGCAGAGTTCTACACCGGGTACTCTCCTCAGCCCTGACTCTCCTACTGTATCTTGCAGAGTTCTACACCGGGTACTCTCCTCAGCCCTGACTCTCCTACTGTATCTTGCAGAGTTCTACACCGGGTACTCTCCTCAGCCCTGACTCTCCTACTGTATCTTGCAGAGTTCTACACCGGGTACTCTCCTCAGCCCTGACTCTCCTACTGTATCTTGCAGAGTTCTACACTGGGTACTCTCCTCAGCCCTGACTCTCCTACTGTATCTTGCAGAGTTCTACACTGGGTACTCTCCTTAACCCTGACTCTCCTACTGTATCTTGTAGAGTTCTACACTGGGTACTCTCCTCAGCCCTGACTCTCCTACTGTATCTTGTAGAGTTCTACACCGGGTACTCTCCTCAGCCCTGACTCTCCTACTGTGTCTTGTAGAGTTCTACACTGGGTACTCTCCTCAGCCCTGACTCTCCTACTGAATCTTGTAGAGTTCTACACCGGGTACTCTCCTCAGCCCTGACTCTCCTACTGTATCTTGCAGAGTTCTACACACCGGGTACTCTAATGTTCATTCATCTTTGACCTCAAAGACAATTCCCCCTTATCATCTGTGACCGACGACCACCATGTTCCCCAGAGATCAAAGTTTACTTCCTCATGACCCTAACCTGTGTTGGCCCTCCGGCAGGATCCCTCACGCAGGGGATGGCTATACTTGCATCACCTTCCCGTCCGTGGAGGCCTCCTTCAGGGCTGCCCGGGACCGCCTGGGTCTCCCGAGACCCGGCCCCAACCCAGACCACAGAGACGTGGGTAACCTTGGTAACGTGTTGCTGGAAACCTCACGCCTCCTTGCCCAGCAGTAAGTAGAGCCTGATGGTGGGGCCTCAGTGGAGTGCCAGTGTGGAGGTGGTATGGCTTGGGGGAGGGAATGGTCTGAGGGTAAAGATATAGTTGTGTGGTAGGGTATGGATGACGTCAGTTGTAATGGTGGTTGGTTGTTGTATGTTGTTGTGTAGTGTTGTAGGTAACTTGATGGGGTCTGTTGAGGCTAGTGGTGTATGGATGATGTAAGTGTCTGTGTAATCATGTAGAGGGTGTTAATGTAGGGGATGTTGGGTGGGAGAATATGTAGGTTGATAATGACTCACCACGCGGGAGATTTTGTAGATGATACTGAAAAGAATGATGGCAGAAATGTTCGTGAGTTGTGGATGATAACTGATAAGGAGGCGAGATGGGTGACGTGTAAGGGAGGCGAGATGGGTGACGTGTAAGGGAGGCGAGGTGGGTGACGTGTAAGGGAGGGGAGATGGGTGACGTGTAAGGGAGGCGAGATGGGTGACGTGTAAAGGAGGGGAGGTGGGTGACGTGTAAGGGAGGGGAGGTGGGTGACGTGCAAGGGAAGGAGCGGGAAGAGTGTAGTGGTTTGTGAGTGGTATTCTACTGAATGCTCGAGTTAAGGGGAAGGATGGAAGAGGTTATGAGTGAACGAACGAAGGTACATGGGACTGTGAGAGTGTGTGTGTTGCGGGAGGTGTGAGTGGGTAAATAAAGGTTATGAGAGTAGTCAGTACTCCTGGGGTTGTATGTGTTGGTTGTAAAAGCGCTGGTAATCGCTACTGATGAATCTTGGAGTTGTTATAGTCTTGAGGCCATATATCCGTCGGTTTGTTATATCTAACCAACCTGTTAAATTGCTCATCTTAAAGCTATAGACGAGATGGAAGACATTGCTATATCTTCACTTCTTATTTATCCGAAAACTATTATGTACTCCTGTTGATCACCCTCTGCGCCTTCTGCAGGTACAACCTTCCCAAGGACGTGTTGGTCAACGGTCTTCCTCTCGTAGACACCTTCAAGACTGTCATCGGCTCCGTGTGTCCAGACTTCATCCCGCCATCCAGTTGTGACCCAAGCAAGAGGTAAGGCGACACACAGAAAGCCTCATGATTTCTCGTAGTGATGAAGTTCTTGTCTCACTGCCTCATTACCTGACTCACGAATGCGAGTTCGTGCTCATGATCCTTGAGGCAACAGGTTTTCATCCATGATCACTACCTGGTCTTTAACCATTGTAATTTTTATCATCTTTATCTTCAGTCTCTTCTTTCTCGCTACTTCGTTACAGGTTGTTACCGCCATGACGATAATAATTTCGTGACTTATTCCTAAGATTATTTCTTCCTTCAATTTCACGAAATTTCCTCATATCAATTTCTGAATCATGTATGAATCTTATAGGAATTTCTCCTTTCTCTATCCTTATTTTCTACTCCTGTTTACGTTTGATATCACTGTTGTCAACAATACTGAAGCTAATCATATCATTGCCTGAGACACGTTTGGCAAGACGACTGTAACTGAGTAATCAATTTGCTGGTAATTCCTCGATCTGCCTGGGCGCCCCTGACCCATCTCTGGTCCACGGCAGGTATCGTGAGTACAACGGCCGCTGCAACAACCTGGAGAACCCTACTTGGGGAGCCATGAACACCGCCTTCAAGCGTCGTCTGCCACCTGACTACGCTGACGGTGAGGACCCCTGCCAACCCTTGTTGTTCATCTGCCTCAGTGGTGGATCTCTGATACAGAGCTCAGCCTCCTACACCTTCAGCTATATACTAATCGTATCAACCTTAGAGACAGAACCTCACTTTTACGCCACTAACTTAGTTTTAAACCAAGAACTTAACTTGTAAATCACTTCTTTGTTGTTTAGAATTAGGGCTCAAGTTATATACAAACTTCCTCATAGTTCAGGATTGTAGTGTGAGTCATGTGCTGGTTATGGTTTGTGTTACCCACACAAGCTGAGTTACAGACATCCGTCTCCTTACGTCCAGCTGGACCAACTTCAGGTAGGCCGGCGAAGGCATCTGGTATCCCCCATCCCCCCAATTTCATGATGTCTTCCCGTTTCTCACAACATTTCCATCATTAACTTCTTTCCTATATATATGCGTCTTCCTCAGGTATTGACGCCCTTAATCTCTCTCTCTCCCTTACGCATCATCTTCAGGTATTGACGCTCCTCGAGTGGGTCACGGAGGGTATCCACTTCCTTCTCCCAGGGTAGTGTCTGCCCATCTCCACCGTGATGAGGGACTGCATGATCACGCCATCACCATCATGACCGTCGCTTGGGGCCAGGCCATCGACCACGACCTCACACTCACTGCTGAGACCAAAGGTGGGCTGGGCTGCCAATATGGTATTCGTAAGTCCACCGACTTGTAAAGTGAACAATCAGCTAACTGGTTGGACCTGATCCCTGTGGGCTTCCACTGTTCGAGTGGTGACATTTCTTCTTATGGCTATAGACTTTTATTCAAGGGAATGTCAGTGCCACAGTCCCACCATCGTTTGTAGATCTGTCTCTTCCTGCAACGCCTGCCCAGCGAAGCAGTAAAACCTTTCCTTACAAACTCTATCTTGCACTTTTCTGTTCTTCAGTGGAAGCGTCGCGTTAGACCTGAGGTTAGGGCGTTCCACTTCCTTCCTAGCGGTCAATGTAGCCAAAACAAATACAAAGAGCACCAACCATACCAATCCACTCCTTCGCTGTCTAGACACGTATGATCTTACTCCTGCAGTATAACCGTTCAAGCTTTAGTACTCAACCCACCTATCACACACGTTTGATCTCTTCCTAACTAGCAACTCAACCTTAACAGGAATCTTCCTAACTAGCACTCAGCCTCATTAACACTGTCTGACTAGGAGTCTACCTTTAACTTACAGTCTCCCTTCTTAGGGATCTCTGTGAACAAGACTTACTTCAGTAGTTCGCTGTATTTCTTATTTGGCTCAGTCATCTGTTGTCATATGCATTCCTCTGCATCACCACCTCACACTCAATGAATGTGTTCCAGATCGCAATAACCAAGACCCCGACTGCTGCAAGCGTCCTAACTCACACCCAGAGTGCTTCCCCATCCACGTCCCCAAGGAGGACCCCTTCTACTCCCTCTTCAGGCAGCAGTGCATCTCCGTCGTCCGCTCTGTTCCTGGTGTCAGATACGGTTGCAAACTTGGTAAGGAGCCCCAGAGGAATTTCAGATCTGTAGGATAAACTTTTCCTAAGGATGATCTAAATGATTGAGAATTTTGGTTTAGAATGTCGAGTGGGTGTGAAGTTTTGTGGTTTAATATAGAACGGAAGTGAAAATGTTTCATGATTCGAGAAGTTCAAAATGCGTAATAATTCCACAGTTTTGCCATCGAGGAACTTGAGAACATGTTTGATAATCTTGCTAATGTGATGAGTTTCGCAGAAAAGTGAGGGACTTTCTATAGAATGACAGTTTGTGCATCAAACATATTTTCTTTTCTTATCAAGGCTGTATCAAGGGAAATTTTACTGGTTTATGAAACTAAATGAAACATATGAGGTTTACTATAGGTTGATTCAAGCACGTTGCTTTAGAATAACTGTAAATCTACTGGGATAACGAGCAAATGAGATCCCGTCATTGTGTCAATGATACTTAAGTTATCAAGTCTCGATCATCACTGCACGAATGACGAGGAGGAACAGGTCATGAGGAGGGAGCTGGCTCTACGAGACCACAAACTCCTCATCACTTTTTCTTTCAAAACGGAAAGATTTTTCGTCACTACCCTCCTTCACATGACCAGGTTTTCGTCACTTCCCTCCCTCACATGACCAGGTTTTCGTCACTTCCCTCCCCCACATGACCAGGTTTTCGTCACTTCCCTCCCTCACATGACCAGGTTTTCATCACTTCCCTCTCTCACATGACCAGGTTTTCGTCACTTCCCTCCCTCACATGACCAGGTTTTCGTCACTTCCCTCTCTCACATGACCAGGTTTTCGTCACTTCCCTCCCTCACATGACCAGGTTTTCAGCAGTGATGTCTTCTCTCCCTACCCACAGGCCCTCGCTCCCAGATCAATCAGATCACCTCATACATCGACGCCAACTGGGTATACGGCAGCGACCACGGCCACGCAGATCGCATCCGTCTCTACAGAGGAGGTCTGATGAAGGTAAGGAGAGAGAGAGAGAGAGAGAGAGAGAGAGAGAGAGAGAGAGAGAGAGAGAGAGAGAGAGAGAGAGAGAGAGAGAGAGAGAGAGAGAGAGAGGTGACACTTCAACCATAAGAAAAACACATCGAAATCGTCTGAAAAAAACCTCTTCCTCCTTCTCACTTTCCTTCTTTATCTGACAGAGATAATGATAATGATCATAATAAACAAGGGTTACATTAATGATAATTAGTGATGATAACAAGAACAGCAATAATCATAATGGGATAATGATAAAGATGATAATGAAATGATAATGATGATAATCAGTAATGATAATGATGATAACAGCAAGTTCACCATAACCACCTACCTTCTACTATTCACTTCATACATCTCCTCACCCACCCTATCCCTCTTAACAAGCCGCTCTTCTACCATCCATCTCACTCCTCTCCTACACCATCCATCCCATCCTATAACTCCCCATCTGCTCCTCTCACTCGCTCAACCCGCGTCTCACACACCTCCCACCTCACTCGCGACTCGACCATGATGCCCCTCTGACTCTGGTCCCTTCTCCTCCTCCTCCCGCAGTCGCTGCCGGTGTTCCGGGAGTTCGGCATGAAGGACTTGCTACCCCTCAAGCTGGAGGATCCGGATGAGGGATGTATCCGACCCTAACAACGATGTGTACTGCTTCGACGCCGGAGACAGCCGTGTCAATGAGCAGCTGGTGAGTATCATGACCTCCCTGTTGGTGTAGCGGCGGTCAGCGTTGCTGAGCGGGATGTATTCACAGGGGTTCGAGTCCCACACAGGCTCGAAGCCTGGTTGTGGCAGTTGGTCCATAACAAACACTCCAGCTTTTCATGCTTTCCATAAGGGAGATATGATTTATGAACAGTATCTTTTATAGGCAAGATATGGCAGGAGTTTACCTATGACCACTTCTGATAGAAGCACAAGAGCTCGATAGACAAGAAACATGATTTCAGTCGCTCGTCTGTCGACGACTCTGTCTCTCAGGACGACCTGTTAACGAAAGTCGTCGTGTAGGACGTAGTCGTTAGGCTGCAGACGAACACTGTCGTGTTACGAACAGAGATGCGACGTCGACAAGAGAGTTATCAATCGTGATTTCATTTGGTGTCGAAGTCGTACTATCATCATCCGAGACTCCAGACTTTGTCGACAATCACCGAGGCTTTCAGACATTCATTGTGCGGTGGGTTAGCACTATCTGAACCGACTGTGTTGAAATGGTTGTCAGTCTTGATACGAAGCCGTGGCTAAGGCCAACGACCCATCTTTCTTTTATATACAATCCGCTATCTTTCTCACACCATAAATCCCTCTTAGCATCGTGAAAATCCCACGTCTGTCCGAGGCCCTAAATCCCCACACTAGGGATTAACTCCTCACTATCACATAACATAAATCCCCCTCCAGCTGTCCCATCTTATTGTGACATACATACAACCACAAAATCCCAGAGCAACACACGAATTGTCCCTTATCTACCGCAAACCATAAACATCTCATTTTCCAGATTTCTTCATTTATTCTAGATTGTGAATCCTCTTCCAAACAGCCTTTGATCCCATATTCTTCGCAGATAATGAATCGAACTCTCTTAGTGTTCTTTGCTTCTGTCTTAGATCAGAAGTCCTTATACATTGGTCCTACCAGACACTACAGAGGGAGGAGGAACACAGCAACTGAACACCTGATGCTTTCGAGGCTGTTTGTGACGGACGAAAAAGATAAAAAATGCGATAAAAGCACCAGAATCTGATAAACTTTGTGTAAGTGAGGTGGCGCAAGTTATGTCAGTCGCTGACCCCAAGGAGAGTGTTTGTTAAACCAGTTTTTCAACTTATTAACGAGCGACTCCGTCAAATATTTTTGCTGTGAGTCAACCCAAATAGTAAAAACTCACGTAAGAAAACAGTACTTTGCGCTATTTGAAATACAGCAGAACCCACGAACTTTTACCCATCACCACAAAAGTAATCATATTGATCTAGTCTTTTATAATCACTAAGATCATAATAATCGAAGCGTTTGATGACTGAGCATCTTCATATGATCACCTTTTAACTTGATTTTTATTTCAATCTAAACCTGAAGTCATGTGAATGGCTCCCGCATAGCTAGTTGTTCATACCAACTCCTTGTGGCTGCTTACCGCTGTACTCTTGTTCTGTGAGTCGCTTCTCAAGCGGACCAACCAAAGCTAAACACAGTACACAAGGATGAGGATCTTCCTTACATATGAATTTGAATATCTTATTTATCAAACCACTTTACGTGTAGTTTTAGATCATCGAAGACTGTGATATCTCAGACATTTTCCTCATTTACGTCACACAGCTCAGCAGATTTCATTCTGTCATTTTCGTTTTTATTTGTATTGCCTATGGGTAAAGCTGTTGATAGTAATATTGATTTGCTATCTGTACGACCAGTCAATCAATTTGTCTAAGTCAGGTTGCATCTGTTGTCGCTCAAAAGCTATATCACTCAGAAGCTATTACATCTCTACTCCCAAGTCTGTGTCGTCTACGAGCGTTGATATCTTACAACATGTTCCATTGTCAGTGTCGCTCATAAAACAGGAAGAGCGTTAGCCCCAAGATAAAACCTTGCGGCACTCCACTTGTTACGTCTAACCGATCATTGATCATAACTCTCAGCTTATGATCGATCTGTCAAATCTCTATCCACCAGTGCATAAATACTCCTTTTTCTCCTCAGGTGTTGGCGGTTGTGCACACCCTGATCATGAGGGAACACAACAGGATATCCACAGAGCTGTACCGGTACAACCCTCACTGGGACGACGAGAAGCTCTACCAGGTAAGAACTCACCTACCAAGGTCAGCCTGAGGGGGTCGTACGAGTGACTTAATGGTTAAGGTCAATCAAAAGGCTCACCAAGGTCATAGGTCAACGTGGAGGTCATTATGGTTATGAGAGGTCGATTGAAAGGCATTGAGAGGTAAACTAGAACATAGTGGAGTTCAACAGAGGTCTTAGACCTCACTCTAAAGAGTTTAAAGGTTAGGTTAGGTTAGATTAGGTTAGCTAAGAGGTCAGAGATGTTCTGAGAAGTTATCGTTATAAGTTAGAGGTCAAATAAAAGGGTCACAAAGGCCATGAGATAATTATGAGGTCATACGGCTAGGTGGATTAATTAAGAGGGCGTAATCTCAGAAGTTATTGATATTAATGAGGGGGAATCGTGAAAGTTGTCAAGAAGTGACCAACTTAACCCAGTTGAAGTGTAATAGTCACCAAGGGTCACTGAGTGGCCTCAGAGGTCATAGGCGGAAGAGTGAGAGACGATGGAAGCCAAGTCATAGGTCAAGTGGGAGAATAAAAGTGAAAGTAAAATCTGGAGCGACAAAAAAGTTATCTACGAGTGTCTTGGAGAGGAGTTTGGCCTCTCTCTTTTTCTTCCTCACTCTGTTTCCCTTTCCCTCTCTCAATTATCTTTAAATCTCATTCTACCTCTCACTTTCCCTCTCAGGCAAAAAATTACTGTTGCATATAACTGCTTTTGTTTTGTTTCATCACAGCCCTCCACCTCCACGCACTAGTTTGCCTCGCTTTCCTCCGCCTTCTACAGTCCCTGGTCATCTCTTCCGCCATACCTCCTCTTTCTCCTCCAATCCAGTAACGACCGTCACACTCAACCACTCCATTAACCGCCGATCTCTCCTCCTCCCTACACTCACCAAATCAAACCCTGTTATCCAATCCCTTGTCTTATACCTACCCTCACGGTCTCCACCAAGCCTCTATTTCTAATGCCTACAGACACTCCTCTCCAAACTCACTCTCCAGCTCAACCTTACCCATAAGTCACTCCTGTAGATCCTCCTACCCTGTTCCATTCATGAACCTCCTCCCTCCCTTAACTCCGCCGGGAAAATCCCGCCGGAAATACTCGTAAGTAACACGTCATCCCACTTACAATCTCCTCACTCCTATTCATCAAGCCCAACTTTACCTCCACCTATCTAATGTCACCTCTTCAACCCTTCCATCTCAATCTCTACCAATGAACTCCTAGTATTCCATCGTCTATCTCTATCCCTCTAACTTACTATCTGATCCTCTGTCAAATGTTTCATCTCTATCCATTTCCTTGTGCTTATTGCCTCATCTCTTATCCACCCTTCCTGTACTCACTGCTCCGGCCCTTATCAATTCCTCTGTACTCACCCCCGCCCTGTCGATCCACTGTCTCGCCCTTTTCCCCTGTCCTCTATCTACCTCCTGTGGCTTTCCCTATCCTCGGCCGAGCCCTGACACTAACCCTTGGCCTCCTATCCTGCAGGAGACGCGCCACATCATTGCAGCCATCGTTCAACACATCACGTACAACGAGTTCTTGCCCATGGTACTTGGCAAGGACGTCATGAATAAATACGGACTCATCCTGGAAAAGCACGTAAGTCCCTCGTATGACTCTGAGCGTCTTGAGTTTTGAAGAACTTTCAGCTTCTTGAACTTTGAAGGGCTTGAGTTTTGAAGGTCTTTGAACTTTTATAAATCCTCAAAAAGTCTGAGCACCTTCAATTTTCCAGAACTGTCAGGTTCTCCAGTTTTGAGGAATTCTGAAAGTTTCGAGACGAACAAAATTGAGTATTCGTGAGTCTTTAGAGTAATCTGATCTTGAATCTTTGAAAGATTTGGGATTCTCGTTGTAGTATGAACTTTATATACTTACAATAAGACCTGTAATCCCTATAAGACCTGTAGCCCCGATAAGACCTGTAGCCCCATAAGACCTGTAACCCCAATAAGACTTGTAGCCCCTATAAGACCTGTAGCCCCAGTAAGACCTGTAACCCCAATACGACTTGTAACCCCAATAAGACCTGTAACCCTAATAAGACCTGTAGCCCCTATAAGACCTGTAGCCCCAGTAAGACCTGTAACCCCAATAAGACCTGTAACCCCTATAAGACCTGTAACCCCAACAAGACCTGTAGCCCCCATACTGTCCTACCATTGTTCAGTGTCTTTCCCTCTACCGTCCAGGGTTACTTCGAAGGTTACGATCCCAAGGTTGACCCATCCATGTCCGCCAACTTCATCACAGCCGCCTTCAGGTTCGGCCACTCTCTCCTCCCCTCCACCGTCGAGCGATGGAGCCCCGCCCATAAATTCATCGGTAAGGCATTTGATTGGTTCGCTGTCCGTGAAGGTCACCTACATGTAGAAATGATCGGTTATGTAATGTCGTCCAGGGTAATTGTTCATGGATGTTAAGGGATCACAGCTCCATCTCTGCCTTCTACCCCACCCACACAATACGCCAGGTTAACATCTCTCTCTCTCTCTCTCTCTCTCTCTCTCTCTCTCTCTCTCTCTCTCTCTCTCTCTCTCTCTCTCTCTCTCTCTCTCTCTCTCTCTCTCTCTCTCTCTCTCTCTCTCTCTCTGCACGCACAAAGACATTTCAAACACTCTTGTCTTGGTAAAAACTTCGGTAACAACTATTTTCCTCTGCAGTTCCATCTACACGGGAACCTTATGAAGGCTTCATCACCAGTTAACTGTGTTCTCTCTCCGTCACAGACACCTACTTTCATTCTTCACCTCAGAGAAATCAGTGGTAACTGAGTGAATCATCTTCCTCCTACACCAACAGGAATAATCAGAAATTCGCAAAAAAAAAAAAACTCCATCAGACACACTAACCTTTCTTCCTGCCCCACACCACATCCCTCCCCCCATCTAACACTAGAGAGAGAGAGAGAGAGAGAGAGAGAGAGAGAGAGAGAGAGAGAGAGAGAGAGAGAGAGAGAGAGAGAGAGAGAGATACCCCTCGTGTGACGATACCTTCCTCCTCCTCCTCCTATACTCCCACCTTACACCGACAGCATCCCAGCGCCTCCATGAGATGTTGCGACAGCCATACGATCTGTACAAGGGAGGTTGGTGCGATCAGTACATCATGGGTCTCTGCAACCAGGTCGCCCAGGCCATGGACGACGCTGTAACACAGGAGGTGAGGTCCCTGATGCACGTTACTTGTTATAACTTGGTTATTACTAGTAATAACATTATCATGACTAGCTCTACCCTGGTTATCCTTAATGATAACTTGGTTGTTGCTTGCACTTACTTGTTTCGTAATTATGCTATTCATACTAACTAACGGTATTTTGGTTATTTCAATCAGTCTATTGGTTACTACTAGTACTTTGGCTAGCACTAGTTCTATGGGTAGGGACAGCTTCCCTCCTTTGCTCTTTACTGTGACACTGTGCCTTCCGTCCCTCCCCCAACAGGTAACCAACCATCTGTTCCAAGAGCCAGACAAGCGCTGGGGTATGGACTTGGCAGCCATCAACATGCAGCGAGGTCGTGAGCACGGCGTGCCCTCCTATAACGCCTTCAGGGAGTTCTGCGGCCTGCCCAGGATGCACAAGTTCGAGGACATGTTGGGCTACATGAGCAACAAGACCGTCCGTAGATACACCGACGTCTACAGGTGAGTGACGATGGAACACCGTCATGCCTTCTACAGACGAAGACTCGTCTGTTGTCCTACACCGACAGCTGATGGACCTGCAGTGTTCACTCTCCGAAGAACGGTGGAGATCCTCGAATAATTTTGCTTTCCTTTTCGTATGCTCAAGTGACTCAACCAAGCTGAATCTTGCTTCATCTAACTTTAGTTTAACTTCATCAAAGCTCCATGGATGCTCAGTAAACTTGAGGACAGTAAAACAGAAGATATTAATCCTCCTTTGTTTCTGTCTTGCAAACAACGAATTCTGTACATAAGGTTTTTATATAATATCCTGAATTCTGATTTAGAAGAGATTTAATTAGATTCATTTCAAATATTGTATCTCATCTCCTCAGGGGTTTTGAAAAACCTGGGATAAATATCTTTTAATTTATTAAACTGTTAAGACTGGTTACTTGATCGCAGGAACTAGTAAGACTAGAGTCGTGTAGCCTATGGTTAAGGAAAGGTGAGCCAACACTTCCGTGGCTGTCAAGTACCACTCCTTCAGCCCAGGTTACTACCTTATTTTTTTTTTCACTTTCCCGCCTCACCAACACACGAAACACATAACACACACGACTCGGTCTTCGTCACTCGAGATTGCCCACCACAGTGAACGCTCACTGCCCCGCTACTAGCCCTACCCTTCTGGGCAATACTCCGTCTTCGGCAGTAGTAAGTACTCGATCTCCTCGCCCTCCAGGCACCCTGACGACATCGACCTGTGGAGCGGTGGTGTGAGCGAGCGCCCTCTCCCCGGTTCTATGGTCGGGCCGACCTTCAGCTGTCTCATTGGCCTCACCTTCAAGGAACTACGCTACGGCGATCGCTACTGGTACGAGAACAGAGGATACGGCTCACAGTTTACTTTAGGTAAGTGGAAGAGACAAGTACACAAGAACATATTTTTCTTTTTTCAAACTATTCGCCATTTCTCGCGTTAGCGAGGTAGCGTTAAGAACAGGATTGGGCCTTTGAGGGAATATCCTCACCTGAATACTTTTTTCATGCATATTCGCCATTTCCCGAGTCAGCGATGTAAAGTTAAGAACAGAGGACTGAACCTTTGAGGGAATATCCTCACTTGGCCCCCTTCTCTGTTCCTGCTTTTGTAAAATTTAAAAGAAAAAACGGGAAGGAGGCAGATGGCATCAACTACTTTACTCTCATCATACAATACGTTGATTTGATCATATGATAAATCAGGCAGATTTGTCGCGCCTGACTGATATCATGGAAGACCATGTTAGCTGGTGGTCCTTGAAACGATTTACGATCTTGTCCTGCATGATGGCTGCTTCAAACGTGTTGACGCTGAACGTATTGGACAATAGTCTCATGGACTATTTACCTTTTCTTTCAATATGCTATATTGTTTAACTTCTAATCCACGAGAATATACCGGAAGCAAATCGTTCACTGAAAATACTAATCACGGGCTAAACTATCTCATATTTCGCCTCTTTCATTCTCCCCGAATGATAGGTGGTCCGAACCAGCCGTTTCATTTCCTTCATTCCATCCAGAACTGATGGTATGTATTTAACCTTCATTTCTATAAACTGTTGAACGTGTTCATGCCTTATAATGGTTAGGATTTGGCCTGGTCTCCGTTCGTCCAATTCGCACCAGGTGAAGTGGATCTTAGTTGGTTTGATATGAAAACTATCTGTTACGTCGTAGCCCAGCGTATAACCTCACGTGGTTGTTATTCAGTTGACCCGGGTTCGAAGCCTGGGCCCCCAGTGGTAAATGGTTTGCAGTGATTGCACGTGTGCAATATATCTAGGTTGGATTGGCTTGACCTAAAAGGCATCAGGAGGTTAACATAGTGAACTGTACACTATCTATGGTTGATCTTTTG
>NC_092253.1:20679962-20709962 GCF_036320965.1 Panulirus ornatus
ACGATGTCTCTCGTTCTTCCTCCTTCGGCGTCATCTTTTCTCCCTCTACTGCAACACCTCCTTCGAGACGCCTCGCCTCCCTCATCTCCCTTTTCCTCAATTCCATCAACCTCATCATTGCTAGATGAAGCTTCTACCTAAAGAGCATTTTCCTCAGCTTCAGAATATTCTCATTGCAACACACGTCATGGGAAATGTAGATATTGGTGAGGAATTTGAGCTCCAAGCATCAAGCAAGTACATGTTCTATCACATGAGAAATATCAACTCCAGCAGCTAAACCAGATCCGATAAACATGAGAAAGACTGAAGTTACCCCCAGCAAGTGAGAAATATTGGAACTAACTTCGGTGTACAACGACCCACATTAGAAACGCTTGGCTACTGAGGACTGACTGCTCATATGGTCAGCTGCTTCATCATTTCTCTTGATACATGAGAAATATTGACCCGGGTGAGGAGTACTTGATCATCCTGGTAGATGAGAGTCATTGACTGAAATGAGTGTGGAATGTTGATCCACTCATCGAATGAGACATGCCGACCCTGGCAGATGAGGTAACCTTTGACCCTGGCAGGTGAACTATACCTGGGAGGTGAGAAACACCTTGGCTGATGAGAGATGTGGACCCAACAAATGAAATATATTGACTCAGACAGATGAACTATATCGTTCTTACAACTGAAATATATCGACCATAAGAAATATATTGACTCTGACAGTTGCAGTATATCGTTCTCACAATTGAAATATATCGACCATAAGAAATATGCATTACTATGAAGTAAGACACTTTTGACGTTGTTCAATGAGGAATATCATTCACTGAAGCTGAGGAAATATAGTCAGTGAACAAAATAGACTAGAAAAAAAAGAGAAATGATGTCAAATAGTATTTGAAAAAGAAATATCCTTGATCTACTTATTCATCATCTCTTTCATTAACGAACTGTGTACATAACTAAGTTAGAATCAAACTAGTAAATAGATGTATGTACTTTCTGTTATAGGTCGCATGCATAATAGGATATGATTATCATATATATTAAATGTAACACTTGTATATTGTATTAATGTATAATGTAGAGATAATTTGATAGCAGATGACTAAATCACTTCGTAGGATCATTAGCAGTTTTTGTAGTTTAGTTACTGTCACAAGGTTGTTCATCATTCATTGTTACAATGTATTCATTCCCTTGTAACCACAAGACGAAGGGAAGAGAAGTGACACCTCTTCAAGTCCTCGAGAAGTTAGCTTAGATGTTTGGGATGCTCACTGTGTGCATGTTATCCTATTGTGCTGACCCCTCGCTGGTTGAGGCATTAGTGGAGGGAATGGAAACTGGCATGTAGAAAATTCAATGGTTGTGTGAAAACGTGACTGTAAAAGAATTTGATGTTTGTTCTTTCATAGAAACAGACACGGCCATTCACGAGTCTTGATTGGAAAGTAGTGGATGATTTACATGTTTAAGATTATGTAAGATAGAAAGAAAATGTATTATTCCTCATGCTGGAAAGATTGGATTGGTGATTAAGATGTATGAGGGATTAGCAAATATAAAGCTTAAGGGACTTATGTTAAAGTGATTGATGAAATAGATTAACACAGAGAGAATGAAGAGCATAAATCCAGACTGGCAAAATGCCATCCAATATTGTAAGAATGAAACTTCTTTGTTGTGAATCTAACCAAAGCCAACCAAACCTTACCTGTAGTCAAATCAGAGAGGATATAGCCAACCGAGATTTGAATTCAGTTAAGGTCTAGTTAACAGCGAATGATTTGCATTTAACAATTGTATATGAAATTATTGAAAGTCTGACCTCAAGAGTGTATTTCTGAACTAACAAGAAAGGATACATTCCATATCTAACCTTCAGTCTGCTAGTTTAACCTTGAGTGTATGAAGATAATGAGAATTTTTCATTTATATTTAATCTTGATGAATTTCATGTACAACAAAGACATTTCCCGAGCATTTCAGGACATTACTGGAGGACCACCTCTGATATGACGTAGGATTACAGACCAGAACTACATAAAGACATCTAAACCTCCAGACTAACTTGACCCCAGATGATGTACATCTTACATTGATAGAGAGTCATCGTCACCCCCACATCTTTACATCATGTTTCTCGTCAGAGAAAAATGTACAAACATCATGCTATAAGACTCGACACCACAAGGAATGTTTAGAGTATAATGTTATCTCTGGGTGAGCTGGAGATGTGTAGCAGCTGAGGGATAAGCCACCTGACTGTTATCTCTACATATCCTACTCTGACCTGAGGCCCAGTGGACAAGTAGTTGTCAGAGGTGTGACTTGATGTTTTGTCCTACATGTCTGTCCATATGTGAGCTTCTACATGTGTATACGATTGGTCGTTCCTTCCTGAACTGTCTGTCATCTTATATACTATACCAGACCCTTGACTTGCTATGTTAAACTAAATCATATCATCTCTTAATAATTCTTTTATATTTTTCTCTTATACTAAATGACTTTCTGTGTCAGGAATAAAGGTGGATGAAGCTATAACGAACATCCACCCACTGTCAAGCTCCAGCCTCCTTTTCATTCACGTAGCTAAAGCTTAAGGAAGTTGGTGAGGAGCTAACTAACCCTTCCAGACTGAGGAGCTTTTGATCACTTGAGCCTCTGCTTGACGCTGCTCCTCCCCAGCGCTTGTTGCATCACACACACTGCTTATTGTCACACATTCACTGACCAGACGATGATCCTGCACTAGTGTTCATGTACTACAAGTAGACTTCTCTAGCCTATGGCTTAATGCACTTCGTTTTGTCTCTACAACTTTATTTCTTAAAGTTTGTTTCAAATGTTCTTTTAATGAATTGCAATAATCTAATCATATTCATCATATGTAAACAGACATGTAAGACTTTAGCGTACGAGGCCAGGGACCTACAGCAGCAGACGTCCGCCCATGACTCACTTACAGAGAAAGGGGAGATGCCAGACACTACTCAGTTAATGGACGTCTTCACAGGCAGTCTTTGGTGCAGTAATCCTCACTTGTTACAACTACATAGTATTTATTATGGTTAACGTCTACTTCATCAGAGTTTAGGACAATGTATCATATTTTTTGTACAAGATCTTCCTGTACGATACTGACAGACGTAACATACCTGATGTCTTCGACAGGAACTTCTAGTGGGACCAGGGAGAGCACTGACCTTGCATCTGAATGTCTCACTGTTTTAGCCACTCTGTTACATTAATCATGACACTAATAAGGTAGATTGAGTCAGTCAAACTAACGTTTTACCTTCACAGCTTTTCCATGACTCTTCTAAATTGCCTCTTCTTCTTGCTATAGATACGCCTCTGAACTGTATCCCATAAACACACTTTTACTCTTTTAAAAATATATGTGTTAACCCGATAGTTTTTTGATACTCGGCGTATCTAGATGAAAATCTGTTGGTTCTTTTACTTTAAATTTTAATCTGTAAACAAAGCCTTCAGTAACGTATTCATCATATAATGCATCTTTAATGACAAACGACTCGGACAAGATGTAATGACCTCTTTTCTCCACAGAAACGTTCTTGAAATATCTGTCTTATTTCACCTCCTCAGTTCTTGTCGCGTCTGTCCTGATATCTAACACGTTTTCTTCCGTTGCAGCCTCAACAAGCAGCAGCACCACTCCCTCCCTTACAGCTCGATCCTTCCGTACTCCCAGCAAACACCAAGGACCATTTTAAATTCCCCAACGAGCCAGAGAGCAATGTCCCACCCTCCATTTCTCAATCCCTTCCAGTCTCTCTTCCTCCACAGCAGCATTTCCCCTCCGCACCGCCTCCTCCCATACCCCACGGCGTTCCAGGACCCATCCAAGGCCCTCGCCCAACATTCGGCCCTGTAAAACCGACGTCTGAACTCCACCAGACTCACCCTACGCCTCATGCCCCTTCCTCATCATATGGACCTCCTCCTCCACCTCCTCCTCCTCCCTCAACCTCGTACGGGCCCCCAGATCCGGTGCCGGAGCCTGAGCCTCACGGTCACCCGCCGTCCCACGAGATCCCCAGCCCTCTTCCAGAGCCCATTCACTTCACGTCGCAGTCAGCCACCCCTCACGGCCATGGCACCTTCAACGCCCCCTTCGAATATTGTGAAGGGGAGTTCACACCCCTTCCGTCTCAGCATTATGGACCCCCGCCCCATCCTGCCGATGGGTACCACAGACCACACTTGAAGAAGAGATCGCAAAACCCCATCAAGCAATTCTTTGGTCTGATCGGTCTGAAACTGTGAGGCCATGGACCAGCTGCCCACAGACCAGCTGTCCACAGACCAGCTGCCCACGAACCAATAGCGAATGTAAATTATTATAACTTTATTGACATGCATACAAACGTACATAAGTAAATCCATATGTATGCATACATGTGTATACATATATATATACAAATGTGGAGTCACCAAGAGTCTGCAAGAAAGCTCCGAATTTATATAAACAATATGGGAGACTTATTTACTTAAAAGCTCTTAATTCCCAATGATTTCAGATGTATATAATTCTCTGTTTGCACCATTTATGCGAAACACGATTACAAGATACTAAGGAATGATCAAACAACCTTCGATCACAACACCCTACACTCACCCTACACTCTGTATAGCGAGTATAACTCCCATGTACACTCAGCAATGTTCCAAAAATACAGAAAATATCTCCATGTTATACCTCTATCCCCTTCGTTGACATCCCACATACATGCCTTTGCTTGTACATATATAAATATAGATAGATGTATATTTTTTCATATGAAAATATTGTTTTTGAGTTGTCTTTTTAAAATTTTAAGTCTATAACTGTTGAGTGCTTCGTCACACGTTACTGATGATTGTATATGTCTGGTCTGCATTGACAGACGTTTTTTGCTCACACCGTTCGTTATAGACCATTTAAAATATATGCGAACGACAGTGAATAAACTTACTGATATATAAATGATTTTCATTTTTTTTTACCAAATTTACCAACAGCCTTTTACTAGTTAGCTTCCCTGACGACGACGAATTAGCATAGGTCAACTCGGGATCGGACCCGCATTGGTTCGAATCCTGGGCGTGTCCTTCTGCCCACATCCAACCAGGTGCTCATCCTTCCATCCCTTGAGGTTGGTCGATGAATGGATGGATACCTGACGTAAGCTGTTGTGTGTATACGTGTATGTGTGTGTGTGTGTGTGTGTGTGTGTGTGTGTGTGTTTCGGTGTAACAGAAGCAAGCAACACATATGATCCTGCAGTGTAGGGGAAACTAGCAACACACATCATCCTGCAGTGTGAGGCAAGCAACACACACAACCCAACAACACACAGCTTCGTAACCCAGTGATGAACTCGGTGACACAAAGGACAATTTCTGAACCTTAACTTGTGAGACATTAGGGACTAATGATAAAGACTTGATGGCGTATTATAAGTTATTTATTATTTGACGGACATAATCCATTCTTATTTACAAAATATGGCACACATAATATGTGAACTAGAGAGATGACGTAATGGTGGAAGTAAAATTACATTTATAAATTGTGAATGTTATAGTTGAATACTAAGCTTGTGTACAGTTGTGAATGTTATAGTTGAATACTAAGCTTGTGTACAGTTGTGAATGTTATAGTTGAATACTAAGCTTGTGTACAGTTGTGAATGTTATAGTTGAATACTAAGCTTGTGTACAGTTGTGAATGTTATAGTTGAATACTAAGCTTGTGTACAGTTGTGAATGTTATAGTTGAATACTAAGCTTGTGTACAGTTGTGAATGTTATAGTTGAATACTAAGATTGTGTACAGTTGTGAATGTTATAGTTGAATACTAAGATTGTGTACAGTTGTGAATGTTATAGTTGAATACTAAGCTTGTGTACAGTTGTGAATGTTATAGTTGAATACTAAGATTGTGTACAGTTGTGAATGTTATAGTTGAATACTAAGCTTGTGTACAGTTGTGAAGATATCTGATTTATATTGATGGAAGGACATTTATGGTTTAGTTTATATTTTGATTTATCATCTTTTTTTTTTCTATTTTTCATTTATTATGGATAATTACGAAAAATAGTGACATAGCTTTTAGCTGCTGTATGACACAAAATGATAGACATGATTAGAGTAAGACGATCTATCTGAAATAGATCAAAAAACATAGTAGGAATGAAACTGATGATCAGTACATGGAAGCGCAGATGATAGTATATTGGAATAAAGATATATGAAGAAAAGACATAAGATATAAATCAAGCAAATGACACGAGTTATACAGGAATGAAAGACAAAGAAATGAATGATTGTTTGACTGAAACTTGACTTGGTAGTGTGTGTGTGTGTGTGTGTGAAAGAGAGACGTAAAGAAAACATTTAACAATTCAGAAGAAAAAGAAATGAGATAGAAATACGAAAAAACACTTTTATCCAACAGGACACCGACCATCAACCGAAAACAGCATACAAGACACGGGGAATGAGGAGAGACGAGGAAAACGAAGTGAAAGAAATGAGTAAATCTTGAGGAATAACGAAGACTATGAGTGTAAGAAGCCTCATCCCTTGTGAGGAGGGTCAGGTTTATATATGCTCAGGGTACAGCAAGGTGGCTGACACGTAAACAACTGTCTTCACTCACACGAAACATTAAATTTCTACAACATTCAAGTAGTTACGCAATTGGACACATTAAGTAACGTGAGACTTAACTCCATTAGCGGCCAAGTTACGTACAGAATTTAAGAGATATTTGATGGAGATTTTATAGTCTAGTAATCTAAGAAAGAGGAATTGGACATACGACATGGTTATCTGATGTACACTCGAGGTGTTATAGACCATTAGATAGATAGTAAAGGGTTAGCTGGGACTACAGAGCTGATATCTATTTCAGAGGAACCTATATAGAGTATATGACACCATACCTGCGAATAGTATCAAGGATCTTGGAGAATCAATAGATGAAGTAAACAACAACAGGTTATCTAAGTCATCAGACCTATAAAAGTACTTGCATAAAGGTTTACAATAGTACTTCATTCGAATGACACTAAAAGTACTCTCACAGTGATTTACGACAGCACTTCATCAGATGTACAAAAAGTACTTTCAGTATGATTTACAATGCAAAGATACTTTATCAAAAGCATTTTTGTTACGATTTACAAAAGCAAAGATACTTTATCAGATATACAAAACCATTCTTGTTAAGATTTACATAAGCGCTTCATCTGACTTACAAAAAAGTACTTTCGTAAGTGTCTTCAGGTAAGCTGACAAGTTATGTAACACCGAACTGTTTAACCAACTTTGTAATACATACTGAGTGAATGACGTAGCATAAGCAGGCCTAACTCGGCAAGCTATCTCATATTAAAACATCGAAGTGAATGTGCTTCCTATGTGGGCAATAAGTGTAGGGGAATATGAGAGCATCTAGTCTGACTGAAAGTTTGTATGATAATACATGGAATTCACTCTCCTGGACTAGTATGTGATCCTATGTATATTACTAGTTCGACCAGAAGGATCGACTCGCTCAAAAGTGCTATGTTGTTTTACCCATTGTGATCGTCCTTCCTCAGTGAGCCAGAAATATAACCTCTCCAACCACCCCCCCCCCCTCTCTCTCTCTCTCTCTCTCTCTCTCTCTCTCTCTCTCTCTCTCTCTCTCTCTCTCTCTCTCTCTCTCTCTCTCTCTCTCTCTCTCTCTCTCTCTCTCTCTCTCTCTCTCTCTCTCTCTTTCTCTCTCTCTCTCTCTCTCTCTCTCTCTCTCTCTCTCTCTCTCTCTCTCTCTCTCTCTCTCTCTCAACACACACACAGAAAACATGCACTCACACACACACACACATGCCTTTTTGATGCTAGAGGAGGATGAAGAGTGGGGGTCCTCCACGGTTCGGTACTGAGACCTTAAGAATTTCTGATCCCTGGAATGGATGTGGCAGACGAGACAGAACCATACTTGAATATGCTCGGTGATGATGACAGAGGAGTGCAAGGTCTCGGGAACAGCGAACTACTGGAAATTGATTAAGAATTGATGTAGCAGGGAAGGTTACTCTGGTGGAGGGGGAACAGACCCCACTACCCTCTCCTTGGGAACAACCAGAGGTACATGTGCGCACGGTACAGTAGCAGAGTAAGGTAACTGTCTCACTGTTATGTGAGTGGAAAGCAGAGAAGATCGCGACTGAGAGATGTACAATGGACGTTCTTCCTCTGGCGTGCAGCCACTGATCTGGTTGACATGCGTTCCGAACTGCCTCACTCCCCTCCCACACACGCCCTTCCCTCCCTCCAGACACACACACACATGAGATGAGAATATAGACACCAACGGAATGAACACAATGGACGGTGATCTTCAATGGACCGAGGAGGTGATGACCTTTAGTACGACCTCAACTACAATGCAGAATATAGAATGTCGTGTACAGGATCGTCAGATGATAACAGAAGAACATGTGGCGCAGAACAACAGAATGAAGAACGTGTCAGAATATGGCGGTAGAACATAGGATGTGGTGTGATCCAATGGGGCAAAGAATCATGAAATGTGACACGTGACACAGGATGTTGGAACACAAGGTGATCCACGTGTCACAATGTGACAGAACACGGGGTAAGGCACGTGTCACACCTTACTGAAACGAAAGATGTGACACAACCGTTACAGTATGACACATTTGTCACAACATGGTAACAGTATAGAAAATGTGATGCATCTCATTATCACAACGGGACGCAAGATGAGACACATCTTTTAAGATAACGCAATAAAACACACAAGACACAATATGATCCCAACTAACCCGACTTGATACATGTGTTACACTATGAAAACAGAACGTGTGATGAGACATAGGTCTCAAGATGAGACACTTGTGTGTAATATTAGGATGCATAACACAAGATGACGTACATGTATCGCTACATGACAAGAAAACATAGGATGAGACACATGTCATCATAACACAAGATTGGACACATACGTCGTAAAGTGACGACATCCGATGAGACACATGTATCACGATATGATAAAAGAACACAAGGTGGTGAGACACATATCAGTGTAACACCAGATTGGACACATGTCTCAGTTTTACGCCAGATTGGACACATGTCTCAGTTTTACGCCAGATTGGACACATGTGTCGTGATATGAGAACAGGACACAATGATGAGTGATATGAAGACTATGATGACACTGTTAACGGGGAAGTATGAAACACCAAACAGACCAAAGTAGAATTTCTTTGACATGTGAAAGAAAACGAGATGTCAGTAGCGCTATCTTGACGACTGGTGGACATCAGGATGGAAACTGGATGGAGGGAAATATTCATAAGGATGGAAGGAAGGAGCAACGAGACAGATGGAAATACAGATAGAAGGAAAGTCTATTGTAGGCAGAACATGTCTTCCATAATTTAGCCACGTTCATATTTTGTAATACAGTCTTGCAATACCTCACACTTAAAAGTTGCTTTTATGACCATTTGCTTGTATATCCTGAAGCCTGATTGGTAGATATAGATCGTCGTGATCAAACACACAAACACACACACACACAGACACACACACACACACACACACACACACACACACACACACACACACACACACACACACACACACACACACACACACACACACACACACACACACACACACACAGAATTCCCTTGGCTTTGCTATATATGGAATAACCTCAGTACTGAAGAAGAACTTTTCATGGGAACTTGACGTATTTACAAAATGAGAGTCACTGGAAATAGAGATTAGTACAAGGAGACTATATAACAAATACACCACAAATGTCCATAGAAGATGTGGTACAGAATGTAATGATACAGTGAGGAGGTCGGAGAATATGGGTTTTGTTGAGGAAGAGAAAAGAAAAGGAAGTCAGAGAAATGTATGAAGATGGTGGTTCTATCTTTGTGAAGAAAGAAATGAAAAAAGAAAATGGTTGAGGTAAGATACGTGGAGGAATTTTCCAAGGAGGACGAAGGAAGTTGTGAAAGAAGAGGAACTCATGCAGAAGGGAGGAGTCAAGACGAGACAAATCTTTCTTCTTTCAACGAGTGACCATCGTACAGGAAGGGTGGGTCAGAGAGCAAGAGGCGCCAGGCAGTGTGTGGTGGCGCATAGGGTCTAGCTCGGTGCACAGATGAGTCTCCAGGTGCTGAAGGTGAGGTGCCGGGTGAAGGACTCAGTGAGGACAAGGAAGAAGAGGAAGAGAGGGTGTGGATAATGTAGGGATCCGGAGAGAGAGACATGGAGAGGATCCTCGTGTGAGGAGAAGAGCGGGAGAGGTGGATCAGCGGTGCAGGAGAGTGCAACAGGTGAGGGTTTAGCACCATCAGTGTAGGGAAGAGTCACGTCTGTTACCTCCTCCTCACGACCGCATTCAGCAGTGCTCCTCTTGACCCGTGGATGCACCAAACCATCATGAAGCTGCCTTCCCTCCCAGTATTCCCTCTTTTCTCTAGTTCTTGTCACTTATATTTCCCCTCGGGGACATATTGTGATCTTGCTCAGTTTTTCTACATTCTCCGGCATTAATTCATGCTTCTTCAGTGTCGCTGAGGGACAATTTTTCTACACTTTCCTCAGCAGTGGACACGGAGGGCCACTCATTTAGCAGCCGTCACTTTTTCACATCAGTCCAGCCAGGCAATGCACCCCTCCATTACCATCTATTGAACTAGTGCCTTTTGTTCACTTATGACAGTTTCAGAGTTATAGAGCAACTTGCAATCCTTCCTGCTATTGATGTAACAACTGTGTCTCTTGAGGGATAGAATTTCTCTACTATTTATAACACTATAAACCATCCATCATCCTCGCTGACACTGCAAGACAAAATCGCACAAAAACAAGTGATCATTCGTACTATGAAGTCTCACACTACTGACTCCCAGCACCAGCGACGCTCTCCAGTGCCACCATCACAGACAGGTTTTCTATTTCACCATCATCTCGAATATCACCACTGCCTACGTCACTATCACTATTACTGGCGATGCCCACCATCAGCACCATTTCAGTGATCACCATCCTTATCTTTCCTTTCCAACGTCACTCATCAGGGAACTTTCTTCACTTCGAACGATACATTCTGAAGGGCATTGTACCCCATCATCTAACACTCACAAGTCACTCCAGATAGAGTTTTCTCTCTTTGCAAATCCATTCAATAACAAAGAGGAGAATAATTTCATGACAAAACCATGGCTATGTCCATCTTATCAGAGTACGTAAGATGAACACGGAGGTGGTATATATATATGTATAGTACATGGGTAAGTAAAAATATTCTTGTAGGTGCAATCATGGCCTGGTGACCAGTCCCTGAACACTGTTGTTCGCTGGTAGGATTCTCTGTTCAGGGGGATTAACGAACACCTATTTGAGGTTTACTCAACCATATTCTGAAACCACACTAGTAAGATCCTTTTTCCTCTTAAGTCTGAGTTACACGTGCATCATTTTCATTGACTGCTGTAACATCCCAATATCATTAATGATCAACCGAACTTCCCGGCTTCTATGACAGAATCTCTGGCATTACGTTTTCTTCAAGTGTTACTGCAGGTGCGACAGCAGAGCTTGTTGTAGTACCTGAGGCGGCACAGTCTGGCTCGGAACACCAGGTGGCAGTTCTTGATCCGGTCAATGCAAGCTGTAAGAGAAGTGATTCAAAAGGATTAACGTTTATCCTATTTAATAACAAACATGAAAATCTTTACAGAATTTTCTTTTTGTCTTAGTCTTACGAGACGGCTATCCACGCAAATACAAAGTGGAAGAGGCTAAAGTATTTGAGAAGGATTGCATGCGGTCATACTGGAGTTGTATGTAAACAAACATTTTATAATTCTTTATAACTCTTAATAAGGGTTAAGCATGATGTAAGGTACAAGCAAATGAACACAAGTGTTGTGAAAAGCACCAGTTACTAATATAAGACCTGTAGAACACTTCTCTGAATCACTAAAGATATTTGGATGACCCTTCTCTAACAAGAATTTATGGGTGTCGTGCTCTTCGTCAAGTAAAGCACCAATATTGTTCATGGGGACTGTCCATCACATATTTTAGGGATATTGTGGAAGTGTTTTAAGAATACACATGGTATTGGGTAGTCAAGAATGTGTCATGAAAGGGAGCTATCTGGTAGAATGAAAGGGACTAAAGGCTTTCAGGTAACCAATGAACTCAACAGAAAATGGGAAAGTCGAGAATATTCTTACCGGGGGTGTCGGCGGATGATGGTTCCCTCCTGGTGCCTTCAGTGGACTCAGACCCATCCTTATCTTGCTTATCCCTGTTTTTCCTCTTCTCCTTCTTCTTTTTCTTTTTCTTCTTCTTCTCCTCTTCCTCGTCCTCCTTGTCTCTCTCTTCCTCGTCCTCATCGTCTGAGACAGACTCGTCCCCCTGCGCGTCCTTGTCAGGGATGACATTAAGGGCGCTGCCTGTTGTCTCCTCAACCACCAGCTCATTCTCCTCACCTTCGCTCTCCTCCTCCTCCTCCTCCTCCTCCTGTGCTGGACGTTCATCATCGGTGACACCGACTTCGTCCGCGCGCTCGCTCACTTCGTCCTCCGTAGCACCGTCCACTTCCGGATCTTCGGTCACATCATCCGCATTATATGTGTCATCTGTTCCCTCAAGGTCCTGCGACGAGGTTGCAGCTCCTGTGTCCCCTGTGTTAACATGGAATGATTCTTAACTGTTCGGTTGAAGTAGTAACTACAGTCGTTCAGAAATCTAATTTTTCAAAAAAGTCTTCCCAGTGAGCAGTGAGGACCTGAAACAGACACTGAGCTAGAGAGAATGAGAGAGTTAACAAATGCAAAAAGAAAAGGGGAGAACATTTAGGGTACAACGAGGGAATTAGTAAGAAATGATTGAAGAAGTACAGCAAGACAGTATTCCAAGATGCCGCCCTCATTTCGTCAGCATCTCAGTTGTCGTTTTGATGACTTTGGCTGAGATTTCGTTTGTTGCCGGAAGTTCATCGTCTCTGAACAGATGCTGTAATGGATTAGCGACAACATATGACCACTGTGATAACACAGTGGTCATATGTTGTCACAGAGAATTCGGAACAAATCACTTTTTATTTCCGATTAATTTTATTTTATATTTTCAAGGATTTCATGAATAAGATGGTGAGATTCATATCGTAGATAAAAAGGAGTTTCTCACCAGTGTGGGTACGGTTAGAAGCTGCATCAGTGGGCGGAGCAGTGGAGGGCTGAAGGCCGCAGGGGTGCAGGTGGCAAGGCTGGCGTGTGTCGGGCTTGCTGGCGTTGAAGCAGTCTGCCGACGGTCGCTGGCTCGCGTCCAGGCACGTCACCTCCCGACGTCTCACACCGCCGTCGCACGACGCGGAACACTGTAGGCCCAGAGGACATGTGCGTCAGAGGAAGAGCTTCCGGCCACGCATTGCAAACGTCGAAATATCGTTAAGTGGGTTAAACATTAACATGTCTCATAAATCTGGCTCAGTGTGATGGGAAAGACTGACAAGGACAGTGAGTATAAAGTATAAAACACACCTCAGAGTCTATTACTGTGTTGCAGTTCAGTACACCTTAGCTGTACCTCCCTCAGCACTTAGCTACGATCAACTGGTGATGTACTTCCCCCACTCAAGTTTCGCTTGATGTAGATGTACCACTGGGTAATACAGGGCTGAATGTATGACGAACCTGGACCACTTGGAGGTCACTACACTCACCTGGGACCACTCGGAAGTGTAGGGCAGGTCACCACACTCACCTGGGACCACTCGGAGGTGTAGGGCAGGTCACCACACTCACCTGGGACCACTCGGAGGTGTAGAGCAGGTCACCACACTCACCTGGGACCACTCGGAGGTGTAGAGCAGGTCACCACACTCACCTGGGACCACTCGGAGGTGTAGGGCAGGTCACCACACTCACCTGGGACCACTCGGAGGTGTAGAACAGGTCACCACACTCACCTGGGACCACTCGGAGGTGTAGAGCAGGTCACCACACTCACCTGAGACCACTCGGAGGTGTAGGGCAGGTCACCACACTCACCTGGGACCACTCGGAGGTGTAGAACAGGTCACCACACTCACCTGGGACCACTCGGAGGTGTAGGGCAGGTCACCACACTCACCTGGGACCACTCGGAGGTGTAGAACAGGTCACCACACTCACCTGGGACCACTCGGAGGTGTAGAACAGGTCACCACACTCACCTGGGACCACTCGGAGGTGTAGGGCAGGTCACCACACTCACCTGGGACCACTCGGAGGTGTAGAACAGGTCACCACACTCACCTGGGACCACTCGGAGGTGTAGGGCAGGTCACCACACTCACCTGGGACCACTCGGAGGTGTAGGACAGGTCACCACACTCACCTGGGACCACTCGGAGGTGTACCACGCGGGGGTGCAGGGTTGTGGATTGCACTCGCGGGAGTCGTGGGGTCTTGCCTCCAGCTTGCAGTTCGCGTCGTGCGAGACGCGCCATCGCTCGCGGTTGAACACCACACACAGCACTGGTCGAGAGTCCCGTCCGGTCCCGCAGTCGACGCTGCAGCCGCTCCACGGTCCTGACGGCGTCCATGGACGGATGAGACAGTCGTAGGTGGACACCACAGACGAAGAGAAAGAAAGAAACAGACGGAGAGACAAGAGAAGGTTAAAGAAAACGGAGAATAGATAGAAACAGGAAAACAGCAGAATGGATGATTAAAAAAGAAAATATGAGTGACAGAATGAGAAGAAGGGAGAGAACGGAAGGTATGAAGAACAGAAAGGAGGGAAAGGAGAGATGAAGGCTAAGACTCAAGGTACAAGATATATGGGGACATGACGGAAGAACAAATCATGAAGAATATTTCATTTCTTGTACACCAGAGTTCAATTCCTCCTGATTAATCATGGTAAAAAATGCATGTATTTTCCAATTGAACTTGGTAAATTGGGTACCTGGTTTAAGCTAGGATAACACACACACACACACACACACAGCCTTACACCCACCGTACACTTATAGGAACCAGTAACTAACACCTACAACCACTGGTGCTCCACCTACAACCCATCAGCACCCACCTGCGAACCACTGTCCACCGCAGCCGCTCTCGCCCCTGCAGGGACGAGAGACGTCTGGACGTGATGAGGCTGGACACTGGTCGTGCATGTCGCTGCCGCCAGCGAGGCAGTGCACATGCCTTGTCTGGACCCCCGTCCCGCACGACTCAGAACACTGCCCCAGGCGCACGTCGGGTCACGTTGGGGTCACACATAGACACACACACACACACACACCAGATGGATGGCGTGGGCATACCACCAGGACGCAGGAAGTGTTGGCGTTCGTATGCAGGCGTGGGAGGAGAGGAAGGAGAAGTGGGATTCATATGGATTAGCATAAGCTACATAATGACATCTAGTGATCAAGAAAGTTTATTTGATACCGAATCTACACAATTCATTAAGCATGTTTAAAAAGGTGTGCTGCATGAGGCAATACCATGAACTTATCCATCACTCATATCATGAGAAAGGGTAGGAGCCTCACACTTACCTCCTCGGCCCATTTGGAGAAGAACCAGGTGTTGATCGCGCACGACCCCATGTCACACACTTGCTCCTGCTGGGGCTTGGTATCATCGTCGCAGGGTTCCTCGCTCGCTGGCATCCCTGCCACTAGGCACCTTACCTGCCGCATGCGGGTGCCCAGGCCGCAAGGGGCGGAGCAGTTCCCCCAGGGCTCGGCTTCCCACTCCGGAGTCGTGCTGCTGCAGCGAGACATCTCGCACACCTGGCGAGAGAGAGGAGTGGTATGTCAGAGGCACCAGAGTAACAGTTATCTCTGAGGGACAAAGCAAGATACATATGGACGTGGAAAGATGTGGCAACTGTTAACAAATTGGTCAGGTTAAAAGATGAAGAACCTGAGCAGGAGGCAGTTGTACACGACGCACGAACTTGACAAGATCTACAGCTTTTAACGAGACAGAGACAGACATGTTGATCAGTGATAGAGGGAGCGACAGACCTGTGAGGTGGGCACAGTCGGCGGGGACAGACACGCCCCCTCGGCCACCATCATAGTGAGGGTCGGGGAGACGACCTGCTTACACATGAGCGGGCGAGTCTGTACCCCCATACCGCACGTCACGCTGCACGGACCCCAATCCCCAGGCAGCCACCTGCAGGAGGAGGGCAAAACTTACTCTGAAGGAAAGAACGATGGTTTGCAAGAGGCACATCATGACAGGAGACTACTGCCGATGCAACAATGGGAATGAACAGGTTTTGATCACTACCGTGATAACGTATCATATATTCAAGGTGTTATATAAAATGGAACAGAATTGTCAGACAATCCCGGAGCCATAGTGAAGTGCCATACACTTCTAGAATGGAATCAGGCACCGGGCGCTACACTCACGTGGCGGGGCACGGCGTCAGGTTACACATTGCAGGACGCTTCTCTGGGCGAGGTAGGTGGCTGCACCTGCGGTCCGAGACGACCTTCTTGTTCCTCCTCCTCTCGCAGGAGAGTATGACCGTCTTGTTGCCTGGCGGGGAGGTGAGGTGGTGAGGCGTGTGGCTGGGAGCGGTGGTAGTTGTGTGGGGAGGAGGAGAGGTGGTGAGGCGTGTGGCTGGGAGAGGTGGTAGTTGTGTGGGGAGGAGAGGTGGTGAGGCGTGTGGCTGGGAGTGGTGGTAGTTGTGTGGGGAGGAGGAGAGGTGGTGAGGCGTGTGGCTGGGAGTGGTGGTAGTTGTGTGGGGAGGAGGAGAGGTGGTGAGGCGTGTGGCTGGGAGTGGTGGTAGTTGTGTGGGGAGGTGAGGTGGTGAGGCGTGTGGCTGGGAGTGGTGGTAGTTGTGTGGGGAGGAGGAGAGGCGGTAGTTGTGGGAGGAGGAAAGATGGTGGGGCGTGTAAGGCCTGGTTGTAGATAGGGGGTTGTGATTTCGGTGCGTTATACAGGACAGCTAGAGCCTGGATGCGAGCACAAGAGGGCATTTTTTTTTTGTCTGTTCCTTGCGCTACTTTCTTGATGTAGGATATGTATATATATATATATATATATATATATATATATATATATATATATATATATATATATATATATATTTTTTTTTTTTTTTTTTTGCTTTGTCGCTGTCTCCCGTGTTTGCGAGGTAGCGCAAGGAAACAGACGAAAGAAATGGCCCAACCCACCCCCATACACATGTATATACATACGTCCACACACGCAAATATACATACCTACACAGCTTTCCAAGGTTCACCCCAGACGCTTCACATGCCCTGATTCAATCCACTGACAGCACGTCAACCCCGGTATACCACATCGATCCAATTCACTCTATTCCTTGCCCGCCTTTGACCCTCCTGCATGTTCAGGCCCCGATCACACAAAATCTTTTTCACTCCATCTTTCCACCTCCAATTTGGTCTCCCACTTCTCCTCGTTCCCTCCACCTCCGACACATATATCCTCTTGGTCAATCTTTCCTCACTCATTCTCTCCATGTGCCCAAACCATTTCAAAACACCCATTCTGCTCTCTCAACCACGCTCTTTTTATTTCCACACATCTCTCTTACCCTTACGTTACTTACTCGATCAAACCACCTCATACCACACATTGTCCTCAAACATCTCATTTCCAGCACATCCATCCTCCTGCGCACAACTCTATCCATAGCCCACGCCTCGCAACCATACAACATTGTTGGAACCACTATTCCTTCAAACATACCCATTTTTGCTTTCCGAGATAATGTTCTCGACTTCCACACATTCTTCAAGGCTCCCAGGATTTTCGCCCCCTCCCCCACCCTATGATCTACTTCCGCTTCCATGGTTCGATCCGCTGCCAGATCCACTTCCAGATATCTAAAACACTTTACTTCCTCCAGTTTTTCTCCATTCAAACTTACCTCCCAATTGACTTGACCCTCAACCCTACTGTACCTAATTACCTTGCTCTTATTCACATTTACTCTTAACTTTCTTCTTTCGCACACTTTACCAAACTCAGTCACCAGCTTCTGCAGTTTCTCACATGAATCAGCCACCAGCGCTGTATCATCAGCGAACAACAACTGACTCACTTCCCAAGCTCTCTCATCCCCAACAGACTTCATACTTGCCCCTCTTTCCAAAACTCTTGCATTTACCTCCCTAACAACCCCATCCATAAACAAATTAAACAACCATGGAGACATCACACACCCCTGCCGCAAACCTACATTCACTGAGAACCAATCACTTTCCTCTCTTCCTACACGTACACATGCCTTACATCCTCGATAAAAACTTTTCACTGCTTCTAACAACTTGCCTCCCACACCATATATTCTTAATACCTTCCACAGAGCATCTCTATCAACTCTATCATATGTCTTCTCCAGATCCATAAATGCTACATACAAATCCATTTGCTTTTCTAAGTATTTCTCACATACATTCTTCAAAGCAAACACCTGATCCACACATCCTCTACCACTTCTGAAACCACACTGCTCTTCCCCAATCTGATGCTCTGTACATGCCTTCACCCTCTCAATCAATACCCTCCTATATGATTTACCAGGAATAATATATATATATATATATATATATATATATATATATATATATATATATATATATATATATATATATATATATATATAGGTAGGTATATATAGTGTAGGTATGTATATTTGCGTGTGTGGACGTATGTATATACATGTGTATGGGGGTGGGTTGGGCCATTTCGTTCGTCTGTTTCCTTGCGCTACCTCGCAAACGCGGGAGACAGCGACAAAGTATAATAAAAAAAAAAAATAATATATATATATATATATATATATATATATATATATATATATATATATATATATATATATATGTATATATATATATATATTCCTATGAGTCCACGGGAGGGATCCCTTGATAATTGCATATATGTAAAGTTATGAAAGGCGCTGAAGCTTTAACTTTATGTAAACGTCTGTTTGCACCCTAGGATCACTTCTTTGTATGGTCTGGAGATGGACAGAGCTGGCAACCGAAGAGGAGCAAGCTACGCACCTCCCCCGCAGGACCTCGAGCATGGTGTGAACCCCTTCTCAGCCCACTGGAATCTTGGACCTTGCTTCCTGTGGCGGCCTCTCCTGCCCTTACGGTGCCGCTTGCCGCCGCCCGCCAGCACCGTACCTGCGCCCTCATGCTTCTCATGACGTCGACCACCGCCCTTACCACGACGCCCCAGGGTGCTGACGGGTACCTGGTAGGAGGTGGTGATAAGTGTTCTTAACCACCCGGTTTCTTTTAACATTTATGACATACGTAGTCAATTACCTGTCGTCTTAGAACCTAAATACTGAATAAAAGTCTGTATATGATTCAATCTGACTCATCGCAATGCATCCGTGTTGAGAGCTACCTACCTGGATCAACATTCATGTCAGATATCTGAAGTATTATCCTACTGGAAGATAACATCTTGATGGGAGGTGATATCCTACAGGGAGTGTTATGATATCCTACAGAGAGTGTGAGTTATCCCACTGGGAGGTGTTGTCCCACTGGGAGGTATTATCCTACTAGGTGGTGTTATCTTCAACTAGAGACACTAACATTTACGAACAAATGTGGTGTACCTCCTCGTGCACTACGTTCATCATCATGTTCGCTCAGGAGGCAAATATCACTAAACTCATCTTCACTAACTCTTAATAAACCTGAATTGATTTAATCCTTGACAAACTCATCTTCAGTTAATGATAGACGCATCTCTGCTTCACCCGAGATTAACCTAGATTGACCTGACTCTCAGAAAGCTTGTCTTACTCTCACTCTTGCAAATCGCGTTTTCACTGTTCTCTCGACACCACTAGATTATTATGACCTGATCTTTACGGGGTCAGTTCAAATGCATCTTCCTTGTACCAAGATTAGATTACTAATTGTGGGAAAGAAAACGTTAGAGACAGAATAAAGAAGAGGAGAAGAAAGAGAGAAATAACTCAGTTTGAGTGTCATTTACATATCAAAGCTTACCTTCCAGACATGTACAGAGTTCTGTACCTACAGAACACTGGAGTCTTTCACTCCACACAGACCAGACATCAACACAGACCAGACATCGTTACATATACGACCAATTATCAGTTTGGCACTCAGGCAATTACTCTAATTGGCCTCATATTTGTATAACCTTAGAATCAATATATCGTCTCTTATCAAGAGGAACCTGACAACGTACTGTCCTATTGCTTGATGAGAAGGACGGCGTGGCGTTGGGCTGGGTCAACTGCACGCCGGAGTCAAAGACCGGGTCATGTGGCTTGCCGTTGCCTTTTCTTCGACCTATGGAGAGAGGGAGGTAGTGAGGGAGACGGGGGTGGAGAACGGTGGGTGCTGATGGCATGAACAGAGAGCTACGACCCAGAGTGAGTAAAGATGTAAGGATTTAGTCTATTCCGATGGGTGTCTGTGACTCATATGTGGAAATACGTTCACAATCTGCTTTAAATCAGTTCAGCACAAAGAACACCCTTTAATCTTGTAGACTGAGATATCAAAAACCATACACATAAATGTTTTAAAGACGTTTTATATCAATTAGTTACCTGTGAGCATAGAGGCAATACTCGGTGAAACCATGCATAACGCGAACATTGTACTTAGCCTCACCTTGTCCAAGTTTAGATCCGTGTTGGTGCCGCGTCCGGTGTGTGTCAGCCGGCGTGGTAGAAATCGTCTCCCCAGTTATTGGATAACGGTGATGGCTAGGGACGTCAGCAGGGGGTCGCCTGCCCCTGGGAGTGCCAGGTTGGGGAATCGGTATGGTCCGCAGTGGAACGCTGTTCTTTGGGAACTCAGGAAGAAGTCCTGTGTCTCTGGACGGGGTCAGACCCATGGATCCGCCGCCGCTGTCGTGGCTTGAACCATCGTGGCCAGTACCGTCTGGCCTGACCTGCCCTGGATATCTCTGAACAGGTGTCCCTCCTCCTCCTCCTCCTCCAGATGTCCTTGGGTACTGCTGCCCGGGCACGAAGGGAGTGCCTAGTGGGACACCTCTTCCTCCTCCTTCCTGTGAACCATACGTTGGGGTCCATGGTAAGGGGAGAGTCCCTGTGGTCTTGGTGGTACTCCCTAAGGGAGTGATTGGCTGACCGTGGGGCGGCACGCCTGGAATTCCAGAACTCCTGGAACCCGTACTCGTCGAAGGGTCGAGTGGGATGCCAGGAAATGGAGGATTCCTTCTCGGGGATCCTGCAGGGTCAGCTCCTACGGTGCTAATGGGAGGGAACGAGACGCCACTTGTGTTGAAGCCGACATTACCCCCAGTAGTGACAGGTGTCAGAACAGGAGTGATTGGGCCGAGGCTTCCTCCTGTGCCTCCAGTACCGTAAGGGAACAACCCAGGGACATTGGGATTGACTCCACCGATGTTTGGATTTCTGATCCGGAAATTAGGATTTCTCGGATTCATGTTTGGATTCCCTTGAGGTAGAGGTTGGAAAGGGGTTAGTTGGCCTGGGTTAGGATTGGCGACACCATGTCCTATTCCACTGCCACCTATGTTTGGTCTCACGCCGCCAGTCTGAAGACCCAAGCCACCGGTAGGGGGTTTCAACCCACTGGAAGGGGGGCCGAGCCCACCTGTGTTGCCACCGAGGTACTCCGGCAGAGGAACCCGGTACTCGTATTTGACCCCGTGGTTGGGGCTCTGGGAGATCAGCTGTTGGAAGAATCAGTTATTACTTAGGGTAAGGAACATGTAAACAACAGCAGCTTACAGTGGAACCCATGATCGAAATAGATACTCAAATTTCATCAACCTTTCCTGGGTATAACATAACGTTAATAAAACTTAGAATCTTGATTCAGACTCATGCATGAAACCCTCTGAGAATAAAGTTCTGGTAATACATTGTATGTGTGTAAGTGTGGGAGAAGGAAGACAGGAAGGGGAGTTATTCTTAAGGTGGGTCTGCGTCAAGGATGAGAAGAATTGTCACTTTGGATGGTGTGGTGAGGGAAGTAGATGAGTGGGTCTTGGAGCAAAGAATGGGACGACAGTATGCTACAGGTGTTGTTGGAGATTAGGGGCATGGGAAGCAAATTATTCGTTATTTGTAGATGACATAACTCTGGTGGTGGACTGAAAATCAGTTGAAAACGTATGGTGCAGAAGATGAAGGAATGGGGGAGGCGCGGGCAGACAGGACTGGTTTGAATGTGACTTTAGATGTGGAGGAAGTGGAGTACTTTTGGAAGTTAGGAGTAGACATGGCAGCAGGTGGAACGATAGAAGCTGAATCTAAGCCGCAGGCTGGCTCGACCCTGGGCGGCCCATGAGTATGTCAGCAACGCTAAACGCTACAACAAGCAGGATGAAAACCCAGAGCTATAACATGTGCGTCCATGCATTACCTCTCTCTCTCTCTCTCTCTCTCTCTCTCTCTCTCTCTCTCTCTCTCTCTCTCTCTCTCTCTCTCTCTCTCTCTCTCTCTCCACACACACACAAGGTGTAGTGGCTAACGTTACTGACCATGACTCAGCACTGGACGAGCGAGGGGGTCGGCCCCGCAATGATTCAAATCCTTGGCGTTGTGGTCGGCCTTCACCCAACTCAGGTGCTCATCCTCCCCTCAGAGCTGGCCTACTTATGGGGACCTGGTGTGTGTGTGTGTGTGTGTGTGTGTGTGTGTGTGTGTACATACATAGGAGTAATGACATGGTACACGTATATAAAAAGTTAAGAGACGTGGCAACACTGGTGTAAAACTCCCTCTCTCCAGCACAAATAGCAATCAATCTTACACACACACACACACACATACACACACACACACACACGCACACACACACACACACACACACACACACACACACACACACACACACACACACACACACACACACAGAAAGAGAGGAAAGAGACATGTTGTATTGAAGGCGCCTCAATGTACTGTGGATAGGGCTCCTCTATCGAAAATAAGCTTTTGAAAATTGAATGTAGTGAGGGAAGCGACAGAAACAGAGGAAGAAATTCAAAATCGTAGTTTACCCAGAAGTATACTCATTCTCTCTAATCTTGTCCACAGAAAACGTTTATGGGTAACTATAAGCAGTTTCTTCAACGAAACAAGGAACAATATTACTACATACATGTATGTCTACGTACATATCTTATATATACCTGCACCTATATTTCCAAAGAATATACCGAAAAAGGCTAAGGCCCATAAAATTATCCTCCATAGAGGAAAGAAGAATGGAGGGTGACCTGATCATAACCTTTGTTTTTTCTAATGAAATTGATAATGTAGACAGAAGCAGATCTTTGATAGATGTATACAAAAGAACAAGTAGAAGACATAGAAAATTAAGAATATTTCAAAGAAAGAAATGAAGAAGTAATTTTGTAGGATAAGTCGGGGATGAATGGAATGAAATAAATGAAGAGATAGTTGATTCCAACAACATGCACAAATTAAAGTTGTATGATAGTAGACGATGTTCAGTATATATCTATATCTATCTATCTATCTATCTATCTATCTATCTATCTATCTATCTATATATATATATATATATATATATATATATATATATATATATATATATATATATATATATATATGAATATTTTCTTTCATACTATTCGCCATTTCCAGGGATAGCGAGGTAGCGTTAAGAACAGAGGACTGGGCCTTTGAGGGAATATCCTCACCTGGCCCCCTTCTCTGTCCCTTCTTTTGGAAAAAAAAAAAGATACATATATATATATATATATATATATATATATATATATATATATATATATATATATATATATATATATATATATATATATATATATATATATATATATATATATATATATATATATATATATATATATATATATATATATATATATATATATATATTATTATACTTTGTCGCTGTCTCCCTCTTTCCTCTTTTAGATAACAGTCTTACTCCCTCCTACATACGTTCCCTCTTCTCATCTAAGATCTGTGGCCTTGACGAGCCCTTGGGTCTGGAATCATCTAAAGACGAACAACTGACCATAAAATCGATGGGTTCCTTGAGTGGGCCTGGCGAGGAGAGCTGTTCCCCATGATCCTCGTCTGATGGGGTGTAGAAGAAGGTGGTGCCTGCTGCTGGGTACTCCCCTGCTGCCTGGATGTTCCAGTTCCCGTTGAGGACGTACGTGCCGTCCGACCGTCGTAACGCTGTTTGGGTGGGGGGATTATAAGCATTAACCAAGTGTCCATAATTCACGTTTTCTTTTTCGTAAAAAACTTCCAACTGAATGTCAGCATCAGTAAACCAGCTGGATGACGTGCGTTGAAAGACATAGCGAATGGAGATGAAATGTAGTTCTATAACACATGACGAGATGAGAGGAAGACATGGGAAGGTGGAAATACAAACTGGGCAAATAGACTCGAGCAAGTGCCATGCAGACAGTGAGAGAGTGTGTGCCCTGACTACCATCATGAGGACCTGAGCAACGAGTGTCATGATATTTCGCCCAGAAGCATCGACCATGATGTTGTGCATGGTCGATGTGTCGAAACCCGTAAGGATCAACCAGCTAACCTCGTCTTGGGCCAGGAGTGGAGGTGTAGTGATGCTCTTTATGGTCCTGGAATGTCCTTAAACACTAGGAAGCAGATTGTCAAACGTGGTTGGTTGGTTGGCTGACCTGTAAGGTCTAACAACCAAGAGGGTCATCATTAAGGCTGTTATTGTCAAGCTACTACATCCACCAAACCTACAGTCATTAACACCTTCATCTTCAGGTGTTGAGTATGATTATAATGCCACATACACTCTCGTACACGTCCTTGCACTGCGGATGTCTGGCTCCGACTCTGTGTGCGTGGGACCTCAACGTGCCTTAATATGCAGCCGTGCAGATGAAGGAGGAGGAGGAGAACCCTAGACCACTGCTATGCCACGGGTCCAGCGGTGGCTAGCTGGCCATGCATGGAGACACGAACACACACACACACACACACACTCAGTGCTAGTGGTGCACCCTTGGCCTGCGAGGTACACACACACACACACACACACACACACACACACACACACTCAGTGCTAGTGGTGCACCCTTGGCCTGCGAGGTACACACACACACACACACACACACACACACACACACACACCACTCGACCAGCACTAATTAAGACAATGGCAATTTACGGTTGACCAGACACGCAGGTTTCAGTCGTCCCTCTCATGACGTAGACTGGTATGATGAAGGTCTTGACACTCGGCCACTTAGATCCTCAGTGATTTGCTACACAAATGTGAACTGGCTCCTGAGGGCGACCAGAAGCAGGTAGATGGCCAGCCTCCGCAGAGAGAGAGAGAGAGAGAGAGAGAGAGAGAGAGAGAGAGAGAGAGAGAGAGAGAGAGAGAGAGAGAGAGAGAGAGAGGCGAGAGACAAAAATGAAAATAATTCTTCAGGAGTCTTGAATGCACTTCGCTAATGTGCGTATCTTTGTGAAGGACTCACGAGATCATCTCTGAAACATACTGTGATTCTTGCAAACTTTGTCGCTTTTCTCCCTTTGTAGGATCCTCTGAGGGCCACAGAGAACATTAAGATAACAAAGCTTTGTTAAATATTGTCCACATTTATTTCCTAAAAGTCTTCTAGTAGTTTTAAGATATACCGCGTAACACAATCTTAGACAAAACACCAAGAAATCATCAAAGTAGAGGCAAAAAGCCCTACAAAAATACACCATATGATGAGTCTCAGCTTTTCTACAGTGTACTTAGAATCTGAAAACCATTATTGCAAGTATTGAAGGTGATAAAGACAACTTTTAAACTACTGAGGGGAAAAAATATGAAGCAAGATCCTCTTTCTCAACGAATATAAATTTAAGAATTATGATTTATATCGAACAAGACGTGAAACTTATTTCAGGGCAACTCATGTTTATGGAACTACATATATTATCACATAAAGCCTTCTCGAACCTGCTAGAAATTTTGACCCAGAAGGTAGACAAGAAGCTTTCGCTAAAACTGGGTCGTGTGTGTGGGGAATTTGGCTCACTTACCGAAGAAGTTTTTCGAGGGTTTCATCTCTGTGATGGTGAGATTACAGACGCCAGCGGGCACGGGCGTGACCAGGGAGTAGCCGTAGGGCAAGGGCGACCTGGTGAAGATACCTGGTGGTGGGGGAGGGAGATGAGGGTGAGTAGGTAACTCCTTCATGGATGAAGAAGGTCATGAGAGTGAGGCCTTCTGAGGTGAACCTGGTCAACAGGACATCTTGAAGGATGTGTATGTATCTGGCGACAAAGTAAGAGTCGGTGGAAATGGAATGAATGGTCCATTGTTACAACTGCGAACAGTCATTGCCAGACACCAAAGAACAAGACAACAGACAGTTAAGACATCTGTCTGGGATGAATGTTAACTCTGGGGACAACAAAGATAGGAGTTTTTGCATTAGTATCCTGCTGAACCTTAGTTTTAAAAAGACTATCAACACCACCCGGGACATAATGCTATCCCCAGGTATATCCCAGGGAGTGCCAGCCGGGATATAATGCTATCCCCTGGGAGTGTAGGGAGGGTTAGGTTATCAACTCACCAGATATGATCCTACAGAGGTTCCTCTCCCTGGAGCAGAGAGCGCAGGAGGGTGGGATCCTGCCCAGGTGGAGTCCCGGCAGAACCTGGGGCGTCCCCAGCGAGCTCCCCTGGCGGGACCGGCCACGCCGGCCTCCCTGTAGGGCTTCTGGTCTGGGCAAACGCGCCGCCGCCAGACTCTTCTTCACGGCCTCCAGGAAGATAACAGGAATAATGATAACACTGATGTGGTATTGATAATGATAACAATGATGTGGTATTGATAATGATAACAATGATGTGGTATTGATAATGATAACAGTGATGTGGTATTGATAATGATAACAATGATGTGGTATTGATGATGATAACAATGATGTGGTATTGATAATGATAACACTGATGTGGTATTGATAATGATAACAATGATAACATGGCGGACTTTGTTGTGGTGGTTAGAGGTGTTGGTTGTGTCACAAACGGGCCCGCCCGGGTTCGAGTCATGGACGCAGCTGTCGGTCCACAGCAAGTTGTTAGAAGCAGTGAAAAGTTTTTATCGAGGATGTAAGGCATGTGTACGTGTAGGAAGAGAGGAAAGTGATTGGTTCTCAGTGAATGTAGGTTTGCGGCAGGGGTGTGTGATGTCTCCATGGTTGTTTAATTTGTTTATGGATGGGGTTGTTAGGGAGGTGAATGCAAGAGTTTTGGAAAGAGGGGCAAGTATGAAGTCTGTTGGGGATGAGAGAGCTTGGGAAGTGAGTCAGTTGTTGTTCGCTGATGATACAGCGCTGGTGGCTGATTCATGTGAGAAACTGCAGAAGCTGGTGACTGAGTTTGGTAAAGTGTGTGAAAGAAGAAAGTTAAGAGTAAATGTGAATAAGAGCAAGGTTATTAGGTACAGTAGGGTAGAGGGTCAAGTCAATTGGGAGGTGAGTTTGAATGGAGAAAAACTGGAGGAAGTGAAGTGTTTTAGATATCTGGGAGTGGATCTGGCAGCGGATGGAAACATGGAAGCGGAAGTGGATCATAGGGTGGGGGAGGGGGCGAAAATTCTGGGAGCCTTGAAGAATGTGTGGAAGTCGAGAACATTATCTCGGAAAGCAAAAATGGGTATGTTTGAAGGAATAGTGGTTCCAACAATGTTGTATGGTTGCGAGGCGTGGACTATGGATAGAGTTGTGCGCAGGAGGATGGATGTGCTGGAAATGAGATGTTTGAGGACAATGTGTGGTGTGAGGTGGTTTGATCGAGTAAGTAACGTAAGGGTAAGAGAGATGTGTGGAAATAAAAAGAGCGTGGTTGAGAGAGCAGAAGAGGGTGTTTTGAAATGGTTTGGTCACATGGAGAGAATGAGTGAGGAAAGATTGACCAAGAGAATATATGTGTCGGAGGTGGAGGGAACGAGGAGAAGAGGGAGACCAAATTGGAGGTGGAAAGATGGAGTGAAAAAGATTTTGTGTGATCGGGGCCTGAACATGCAGGAGGGTGAAAGGAAGGCAAGGAATAGAGTGAATTGGATCGATGTGGTATACCGGGGTTGACGTGCTGTCAGTGGATTGAATCAAGGCATGTGAAGCGTCTGGGGTAAACCATGGAAAGCTGTGTAGGTGTGTATATTTGCGTGTGTGGACGTATGTATATACATGTGTATGGGGGTGGGTTGGGCCATTTCTTTCGTCTGTTTCCTTGCGCTACCTCGCAAACGCGGGAGACAGCGACAAAGCAAAAAAAAAAAAAAAAAAAAAAAAATATATATATATATATATATATATATATATATATATATATATATATATATATATATATATATATATATTATATATATGCATATGGTGATACTTGTTATACGTATAATCGCTGTAATGTATAATGATGAAATATCTGGTAAGTTTGTTGAACAATGTGGTAAGCGTCGAAGGAGTAATCTGTTTTCTCAATTTTCGTGGGTACGTTGAGGCTCCCCGAGTGAGAAGGACATTTCTTGACTGTTTACCATAAGACGTTAACATGTAAAAAAACAGAAACTAATTTCTGGGAAATTCTGAGAAATATACATCTTGTGTGTAAGTGTTTCCCTAATATGTTTTTCCTGAGATGGGAATAAACAATAATCTTTCTTTTGTAACAAAAGTGAACTTGTTATTTGTGCACGTAAACCAACTAAACAGAAATCACAAATAGGTTGGTAAGGTTTAGAAGGTCAAGTCGTGGATGTATGGCATGCAGAAGGTCTGGATGGTGACCTGGGGGTTGGCTGGCTGTCTTAAACTCCAGCTTGGGTTAAGGTTTGGTCCCCTCGTTGTTACGTTTGGAAGCGACCCGCTCGTCATCTTGGCCCACTGCGGAGACGAGGGAAGGACAGTTCCTCTCCCTCCCAACTGGGGAAAGTGGGTCTCTTGTTAACACAAATGGGATTCATTCTGACCAAAGTGAAGGGAAGTTTACGATTTCTGCGCTGCTTTAATGTCTGTGTTTTGCCTCTGTCCACATGACTGTCTTTTGTTTGTCTGTCAAGATCTACTTTCTCCTCGTTTGTCTCTCCGTCTATTTGTCTGTCTACGTATTTATGCTTCTTTTACTGGACCAGTTCGTCTGTCCACAGGTCTGTCTGTCTATCCAAATGTCTGTCTTCCTGCATTAATGTCTGTCTGCTTTCTAGTCTGTCGACGTGGCTGTCCGTCTCCTTGTACGTCAGCCAACCCTGAGAGTTTGCCTCTCTGGATCAACCGTTACCTGGATCCCTCATGATCTTACCTCACTAGAGGGAGCGTCTCCCTCATCATCTCCTCCCTCCAGTGCTTCCACATCCTGTCCCTCCACCTGGCCCTCCCTCTCGGCCTTCTCTTTGAGCTTGGCCTCCTCCCCTCTGGCGACGGAGGTGGAGGTATCTGGAGTGGAAGTAGAGATGTCATGTGACGCTGCCTCCTCGTCTGAACACCTGCCACCACACACCTGTGCCATAAAGAAGAAACTGTTATCATGAAGGAAAGATGAAGAAAATGTACACAATATAAACAGTGGAGCTGTGAAAGAAGAGGGTGAGGTAAACAGAGTCTTTATCCAGATATTGGTACGTTTATTGTTTGCAGTCGTTAGGATGTGACTATGTCTGAAGCGGTGTGTCCCTACAAGCTCGGATGAGTTCGATGTGGCTGTAGTACTGAACTGTGTAGCTCGGGGACAAGGGATCTCAGGATGGTGACGGGGTGGTATGGTAGCTTCTTCCTGAACTGTTGGACTAGGTCCAGGTGATGTGCTTAGGGGGGGGGGGACAGTAGCGAGGACAAGTGTATGAAGCGCCTCTCGATATCCGATTTAAGGAAGACCTGCGGTG
>NC_092253.1:20714962-20724962 GCF_036320965.1 Panulirus ornatus
AATATGTAAATGGGGTTATTTATGTATATTTTCTGGGTATGTATATGTATGCTTTCTTTTAAAAATGTTAGTTATTTATACGTGGGGTTGTTTTGGGCTTAATGTATATACATGTGTTGGGGGGGGGGTTGGGATTCTTTCGTCTGTTTCCTTGCCCCTACCTCGCAAAGCGGGAGCAGGGGACAAAGTAAAATTTGATAAATGAAATATAAAATTATATTATATATATATATTATTATAAAAATTATTATTTATATATATATATTAAATATTCAAATTATAAATATATTGAAGACACCCCAAAAAATTATCTATTTTGTATCCTACAGAAACCGTCATAAACAATTTTTGGGAAAAACCTTTTTAATGGAACGAGGGGAAAAAACCAGAACTAAAAAAAGGGGGTGGGAGAGAGAAGTGGTGAACGTCAGGCCAAGGGGTTTTGGGGCCCAGAGAAAATGGTGGCATTAGGGGAGCACTCCCCTGCCCGCGCCCCCGGGACGGGGGGGCACAGTCCTAGGGGGCCAGAGAAGGGATGGAGGAGGGGGGAGGAGGGGGTGGAGTTGGTTTTTGGGGGTGGAGGAAAAATTACAGGAAAAGAGTCGGGGAAGTGGGGGAAAGCCCTAAAGGAAAAGGAAATAAGGGGATAAGGGGTTTTTCAAGGGGGAAAAAACGGGGAAGTGGTTTGGGAAAGTGGAGAAAAAAAGGGGTGTTTTTCAAAATTTGTTGAGGGAAGAGGAAAAAGAGGGGAAGGGGGGGAGGAGAGAGGGGGAAGTGGAAAGAAGGAGAGTTTTTAGCGTCGCAGGGAGAAAAAACGAATTAGGGAATACGACGGTTGAGGGGGGAGAAATAAGGGAGAAGGTGGGGGAGTATGTGGGTAGGTGGTTTTTTTGTGAGTGAGTTGGTATGTGGGGCTTGTGGGTGTGTGGGGTTGTGATTATTGTTTTTGTTTTTACTTGGAGCAAAATTTTTTAAATTTGTGCTGTCCCGTTTTTTTGACCCTGTATATACTCACCGTTTTCATTTAAAAATCCCAATTTTATGTATGGGACACACACCAAAACCACAACACACACAAAAAACCACACCACACACACACCCTAGCCTAAGCCCGGTTTCCCCTTTTATCGACCCAACCCTGATGGGAGGATGAAACCCTGGGGTTTCTTTTGGGGCCCAAATTTCCACCACCCCAACCCCCCCGGTTTGAATCCATGTAGATCCGACCCTAGGGGTGTGGAAAGTCTGGGGGGGGTGGATGTTGGGGGTGTGGGTGTCTGGGGGTTTGGATGTCTGGGGGTTTGGATGTCTGGGGGTTTTGGTTTTCTGGGGTTTTGGATGTCTGGGGGTGTGGATGGGCTGGAGGTTTTGGATGTCTGGGGATGTGGATGTCTGGGGGTTTTGGTTTTTCTGGGGTGTGGGTTTTCGGGGGTGTGGGATGGGCTGGGGATGTGGATGTCTTGGGGGTGTGGATGTCTGGGGATGTGGATGTCTGGGGGTGTGGATGTCTGGGGGGGTGTTGGGGGGTGGGTGTCTGGAGGTGTGGATGTCTTGGGGGTTTTGGGGTGTCTGGGGTTTTTGGGTGTTTGGGGGTTTTGGTTTTTCTGGGGTTGTGGGTGTCTGGGATTTTGTGTTGTGTTGTGGGGGGGGGGGGTTTTGTAGCGACCCCGGGGAGGCGGGTTTTTGACCTTGGCTCCGAGTGACTTTGTTGCCCAGCCCGCAGGTTAGGGCTATCCATTTTTACTGGGCGACACGCTTATCTTTTTTTATCAATTCGGTTTGGGGGAATGTGTGGGAAGGGGAGGGGAGAGAGGGGGAAGGGGAAAAAGAGAGAGGAGAGAGGGGGAGGGAGAGGGGGCGAGGAAAAGAGAGAGGGGGAGAGAGGGGAGAAGAGGAGAGAGAGGAGAGAGAGAGGGGGAAGGGGAGAGATGAGGGGGGGAGGGAGAGAGAGAGGTAAAGGGGTTGTTGGGGGGGGTGTGGGGGGGGTGTGTGGTGTGGGGGGTTGGGGGGGGTGTTTGTGGGTTGTGTTGTTTAGACGTTTTTGGGGAAAAAATTTCCCCATTGTGGGGGGCCAGACTCCAGATATCTATATTTATGTCTGCTCGCGGGAAAGGGATTGCATTCTGGGTGGCTTTCCTACCTCCAGCCCAAAAATGGTCTTAACTCAATACTGGAGGAACACCGTAAAATTTTACCCCCGTTTATTTAACAACCCCCATCCCCACACCCCCCTCCTTTCGCCCTTGGGACACCTGCCCAATTTTAGGTGTTTGGGGGGGGGGGGGCACAAGTGATCCAAGGGCGTGGTGGGCGGGGGGTCAATTAGTTAGATGGCCCCTGAAGGTGACAAGTCTAGATGCAAAATTTAAAAACCACTGGGGAAATTTTATATTTATACTTCGTGACGAGGGGGTTTTTTGATGTGTGTTAAGGATTAAAATGGTTAGTTTTCCCTTTGGCCTAGGGGGTGGCCTTTTGTGTTTGGGGTTTGTGTGTGTTGGGGGGAATCGCTACATCATGTGTTGGGGGTTGGGGGCGGTGTTTTTCAGCGCCAGAGTTTAAGTTTTCGGGTACAGACCCTGCCTGGCCCGTGTATCTCGGAGCATCACGCTTCCCCATGTGTTAAAATTTGGGAAGTGTGTTCTCGGGCACGTTACATGAGTGTACAATTTCTGACCGACCAGGGAGGAGAATCTCTTGTTAAAATTTTTAAAATATTGGTTGATGGAAGAGTCTTCGATTCGAGTTCTTCTAAGTTGTGTTTTTTAGAAAAGAATTTCATTTTTTTGGCAGCTTTTGGGGTATAGGGGTTCCCGTGTGGCTAACACAGGGTTAGACTCTCTAAAAAAGAATTGGAAAAACAATTAAAAGGATTATTTTAAATGGATGGGATTGTTGATTTTTAAATAGTTTTTTCATATAGATATGATAACCACCTACCACCCCCAAACACAACCTTTGGGCCATCATGTACACGTGAGGAATCGTTCACGGAGCTGACAGTTGTGTAAACTTTTTTCAGTCTTATATGAAAGGAAAATTTAAAAATGAATCCCCCAAAATTATATATTTTATATATATTTAAAATATTTTATATTTTATTTTATTATAAAAATTTTTATTATATATATATATATTATATTTTTTTTTTAAAAAAAAAAATTTTAAATAAAATTTTTTTTTAATTTTTGGTTAAAAGGAAAAGGGTTTAAAGGTGAGGGCTCTTCCGGGTTTGGGTTTTTTTGGGTTTTTGGGGGTAAATTTTGGGGGGGTTTGTTGGGGTGGGGATTTAAAGGTTGGGTTGGGGGGAGGGGGCGGAAGGGGTAGAGGATGTGTGGATAAAGGTTTGGTTTGGGGCCTTTTTGAAAAATGTTTTTGGGGAGAAATCTTGAAAAGCAAAGGGGTTTTTGTATGTAGCATTTTGGATCTGGAGGGAAAGGGATATGGGTAGGGGTTGATAGAGTGCTCTGTGGAAGGTATTAAGAATATAAAGGTGTGGGAGGGGAAGTTGTTAGAAGCAGTGAAAAAATTTTTTTTCGAGGATGTAAGGCATGTGTAGTGTGGAAGAGAGGAAAGTGATTGGTTCTCAGTGAATGTAGGTTTGCGGGGAGGGGTGGGTGTGTCTCCATGGTTGTTTAATTTGTTTAAAGGATGGGGTTTGTTAGGGAGGTAAATGCAAGAGTTTTGGAAAGAGGGGCAAGTATGAAGTCTGTTGGGGATGAGAGAGCTTGGGAAGTGAGTCAGTTGTTGTTCGCTGATGATACAGCGCTGGTGGCTGATTCATGTGAGAAACTGCAGAAGCTGGTGACTGAGTTTGGTAAAGTGTGTGGAAGAAGAAAGTTAAGAGTAAATGTGAATAAGAGCAAGGTTATTAGGTACAGTAGGGTTGAGGGTCAAGTCAATTGGGAGGTGAGTTTGAATGGAGAAAAACTGGAGGAAGTAAAGTGTTTTAGATATCTGGGAGTGGATCTGTCAGCGGATGGAACCATGGAAGCGGAAGTGGATCATAGGGTGGGGGAGGGGGCGAAAATCCTGGGGGCCTTGAAGAATGTGTGGAAGTCGAGAACATTATCTCGGAAAGCAAAAATGGGTATGTTTGAAGGAATAGTGGTTCCAACAATGTTGTATGGTTGCGAGGCGTGGGCTATGGATAGAGTTGTGCGCAGGAGGATGGATGTGCTGGAAATGAGATGTTTGAGGACAATGTGTGGTGTGAGGTGGTTTGATCGAGTGAGTAACGTAAGGGTAAGAGAGATGTGTGGAAATAAAAAGAGCGTGGTTGAGAGAGCAGAAGAGGGTGTTTTGAAGTGGTTTGGGCACATGGAGAGGATGAGTGAGGAAAGATTGACCAAGAGGATATATGTGTCGGAGGTGGAGGGAACAAGGAGAAGAGGGAGACCAAATTGGAGGTGGAAAGATGGAGTGAAAAAGATTTTGTGTGATCGGGGCCTGAACATGCAGGAGGGTGAAAGGAGGGCAAGGAATAGAGTGAATTGGAGCGATGTGGTATACCGGGGTTGACGTGCTGTCAGTGGATTGAAGCAGGGCATGTGAAGCGTCTGGGGTAAACCATGGAAAGCTGTGTAGGTATGTATATTTGCGTGTGAGGACGTATGTATATACATGTGTATGGGGGGGGGGGGGGGGGGGGTTGGGCCATTTCTTTCGTCTGTTTCCTTGCGCTACCTCGCAAACGCGGGAGACAGCGACAAAGTATAATATAATATAATATATATATATATATATATATATATATATATATATATATATATATATATATATATATATATGAAGACAGCAAAGAAACTTATCTATTTTGTATCCTACAGAAACCTTCATAAACAACTTTTGGAAACCTTAATGGAACGACTGGAACCAGAACATAAACAAAGGAGGTGTGGGAGAGAGAAGTGGTGCACGTCAGGCCAAGAGGTTAGACCAGAGTAATGGTGGCATTAGGGGAGCACTCACCTGCCCGCGCCCCCGGGACGGTGGGCACAGTCCTAGAGGGCCAGAGAAGGGATGGAGGAGGAGGAGGAGGAGATGGAGATGGTTGTGGTGGTGGAGGAAGAATACAGGTAAGAGTCAGGAGTGGAGGAGTCATAAAGGAGAGGAAATAAGGGGATAAGAGGTTTACAAGGAGGAAAACGAGAAGTGGATTGGAAAGTGGAGAAACGAGGTGTGTCGAAGTGTTGATGGAAGAGGAGAAAGAGGAAGAGGAGGAGAAGGAGAGAGGGACGGAAGTAGGAGAGTGGTAGCGTCGCAGGGAGAATAACGATATATGAATACGACGGTTGAGGAGGGAGAAATAATGAGAAGGTGGGGAGATGTATGTGGTATGTGGTGTTGTGTGAGTGAGTTGGTATGTGGACTTGTGGGTGTGTGGGATTGTGATTATTGTTTTTGTGTTGCTGGGAGACAATTCTATATTCGTGCTGTCCCGTTTCTTGACCCTGTATATACTCACCGTGTCATTACTCCAATATATGTATGCACACACACACACACACACACACACACACACACACACACACACACACACCCTAGCCTAAGCCAGGTACCCATGCATCGACTAACCATGACGGGAGGATGAACACCTGGATTGACTTTGGGCCGATTGCCACTACCCCTAACCCTCCCCGGATTCGAATCCATGTGGATCCGACCCTAGGGGTGTGGATGTCTGGGGGTTTGGATGTCTGGGGGTGTGGATGTCTGGGGGTTTGGATGTCTGGGGGTGTGGATGTCTGGGGGTTTGGATGTCTGGGGGTGTGGATGTCTGGGGATGTGGATGTCTGGAGGTGTGGATGTCTGGGGATGTGGATGTCTGGGGGTGTGGATGTCTGGGGAAGTGGATGTCTTGAGGTGCGGATGTCTGGGGTTTTGGATGTCTGGGGTTTTGGATGTCTGGGGTTGTGGATGTCTGGGGTTATGGATGTCTGGGGTTGTGGTTGTCTGGGGTTGTGGTTGTCTGGGGTTGTGGGTGTCTGGGGATGTGGATGTCTGGGGGTGTGGATGTCTGGGGTTGTGGGTGTCTGAGGTTGTGGGTGTCTGGGGTAGTGGGTGTCTGGGGTTGTGGGTGTCTGGATATGTGGTTGTCTGGGGTTGTGGGTGTCTGAGGTTGTGGGTGTCTGGGGAAGTGGGTGTCTGGGGTTGTGGGTGTCTGGGTATGTGGTTGTCTGGGGTTGTGGATGTCTGGGGTTGTGGATGTCTGGGGTTGTGGGTGTCTGGGGTTGTGGTTGTCTGAGGTTGTGGGTGTATGGGGTAGTGGGTGTCTGGGGTAGTGGGTGTCTGGGGTTATGGGTGTCTGGGGTTGTGGTTGTCTGGGGTAGTGGGTGTCTGGGGTAGTGGGTGTCTGGGGTAGTGGGTGTCTGGGGTTATGGGTGTCTGGGGTTGTGGTTGTCTGGGGTAGTGGGTGTCTGGGGTAGTGGGTGTCTGAGGTAGTAGTTGTCTGGGGTTGTGGATGTCTGGGGTTGTGGGTGTATGAGGTAGTGGTTGTCTGGGGTTGTGGGTGTCTGGGATGTGTGTGTGTGTGTGTGTGTGTGTGTGTGTGTGTGTGTGTAGGCAGACCAGGCAGGCGGTGTGACACTTGCTCAGAGTGACTTTGTTGCCCAGCCTGCAGGTTAGTCTATCCATTATACTGGACGACACGCTTATCTACTCATCACACTCGGTTGAGAATGTGTGTAAGAGAGAGAGAGAGAGAGAGAGAGAGAGAGAGAGAGAGAGAGAGAGAGAGAGAGAGAGAGAGAGAGAGAGAGAGAGAGAGAGAGAGAGAGAGAGAGAGAGAGAGAGTATACGTGTGTGTGTGTGTGTGTGTGTGTGTGTGTGTGTGTGTGATCGTGTTGTGAGACGTGTGAACATTCCTCATTGTGAGCCAGACTCCAGATATCTATATTTATGTCTGCTCGCGGGAGGTATTGCATTCTGGGTGGCTTCTCCTACCTCCAGCCAACCCTGGTCTTAACTCAATACTGGAGGACACCAGTAACTTCACACCCAGTTTATGAACAACCCACACACCCCCCCACACCTCCTCTCTGCCCTTGGGACACCCTGGCCAATCTAGGTGTTTGGGGAGGGGGTCACAAGTGATCCAAGGTCGTGGTGACGGGGGTCAATTAGTTAGATGGCCACTGAAGGCTGACAAGTCTAGATGGAAGATAAACTGCCACTGGAATTTCATATCATACTTCGTGACGAGGGTGTGATGTGTTGTTAAGGATTACATGGTTAGATTCCTTAGGCCTAGGTGTGGCCTTGTGTGTTTGTGTTGTGTGTGTGTTGAGGGGGAATCGCTATCATCATGTGTTGCGTCTGGTCGGTGTATACCAGCGCCAGAGTCACAGTTCTCGAGGTACAGACACTGCCTGGCTCAGTGTATCTCGGAGCATCACGCTCACGTGTGTTGATGTTGGAGGTGTGTTCTCGACACGTTACATGTAGTGTACAATAACTGACCGACCCAGGCAGGAGAATCTCTTGTTATTTATAACATATTGGTTGATGGAAGAGTCTTCGATTCGAGTTCTTCTAAGTTGTGTTATTTAGAACGAATTAATCATTTTGTGAGCAGCATTGGGAGTATAGAGTTCCAGTGTGGCTAACACAGGGTTAGACTCTCTATAAAGAATTGGAATATTCAATTAAGAGGATTATTAACTGGATGGGATTGTTGATTGAAATAGATTATTCATATAGATATGATAACCACCTACCACCACACAACACAACCTTTGACCATCATGTACACGTGAGGAATCGTTCACGGAGCTGTACAGTTGTGTCATCTTTGTTTCAGTCTTATATGAAAGGAAGTATTAACTGAATACCTCCATATATATATATATATATATATATATATATATATATATATATATATATATATATTGTACATTGTACAAAGGCAAAGGGGATAAAGAGTGAGTGCTCAAATTACAGAGGTATAAGTTTGTTGAGTATTCCTGGTAAATTATATGGGAGGGTATTGATTGAAAGGGTGAAGGCATGTACAGAGCATCAGATTGGGGAAGAGCAGTGTGGTTTCAGAAGTGGTAGAGGATGTGTGGATCAGGTGTTTGCTTTGAAGAATGTATGTGAGAAATACTTAGAAAAGCAAATGGATTTGTATGTAGCATTTATGGATCTGGAGAAGGCATATGATAGAGTTGATAGAGATGCTCTGTGGAAGGTATTAAGAATATATGGTGTGGGAGGCAAGTTGTTAGAAGCAGTGAAAAGTTTTTATCGAGGATGTAAGGCATGTGTACGTGTAGGAAGAGAGGAAAGTGATTGGTTCTCAGTGAATGTAGGTTTGCGGCAGGGGTGTGTGATGTCTCCATGGTTGTTTAATTTGTTTATGGATGGGGTTGTTAGGGAGGTAAATGCAAGAGTCTTGGAAAGAGGGGCAAGTATGAAGTCTGTTGGGGATGAGAGAGCTTGGGAAGTGAGTCAGTTGTTGTTCGCTGATGATACAGCGCTGGTGGCGGATTCATGTGAGAAACTGCAGAAGCTGGTGACGGAGTTTGGTAAAGTGTGTGGAAGAAGAAAGTTAAGAGTAAATGTGAATAAGAGCAAGGTTATTAGGTGCAGTAGGGTTGAGGGTCAAGTCAATTGGGAGGTGAGTTTGAATGGTGAAAAACTGGAGGAAGTGAAGTGTTTTAGATATCTGGGAGTGGATCTGTCAGCGGATGGAACCATGGAAGCGGAAGTGGATCATAGGGTGGGGGAGGGGGCGAAAATTTTGGGAGCCTTGAAAAATGTGTGGAAGTCGAGAACATTATCCCGGAAAGCAAAAATGGGTATGTTTGAAGGAATAGTAGTTTCAACAATGTTGTATGGTTGCGAGGCGTGGGCTATGGATAGAGTTGTGCGCAGGAGGATGGATGTGCTGGAAATGAGATGTTTGAGGACAATGTGTGGTGTGAGGTGGTTTGATCGAGTAAGTAACGTAAGGGTAAGAGAGATGTGTGGAAATAAAAAGAGCGTGGTTGAGAGAGCAGAAGAGGGTGTTTTAAAATGGTTTGGGCACATGGAGAGAATGAGTGAGGAAAGATTGACCAAGAGGATATATGTGTCGGAGGTGGAGGGAACGAGGAGAAGAGGGAGACCAAATTGGAGGTGGAAAGATGGAGTGAAAAAGATTTTGTGTGATCGGGGCCTGAACATGCAGGAGGGTGAAAGGAGGGCAAGGAATAGAGTGAATTGGAGCGATGTGGTATACAGGGGTTGACGTGCTGTCAGTGGATTGAATCAAGGCATGTGAAGCGTCCGGGGTAAACCATGGAAAGCTGTGTAGGTATGTATATTTGTGTGTGTGGACGTGTGTATGTACATGTGTATGGGGGGGGTTGGGCCATTTCTTTCGTCTGTTTCCTTGCGCTACCTCGCAAACGCGGGAGACAGCGACAAAGTATAAAAAAAAAAAAAAAAAAAAATATATATATATATATATATATATATATATATATATATATATATATATATATATATTATCCCTGGGGATAGGGGAGAAAGAATACTTCCCACGTATTCCCTGCGTGTCGTAAAGGGCGACTAAAAGGGGAGGGAGCGGGTGGCTGGAAATCCTCCCCTTACGTTTTTTTTCTTCTTTTTTTCCAAAAGAGGGAACAGAGAAGGGGGCCAGGTGAGGATATTCCCTCTAAGGCCCAGTCCTCTGTTCTTAACGCTACCTCGCTAATGCGGGAAATGGCGAATAGTGTGAAAAGAAAGAAGAAATACACACACACACACACACACACACACACACACACACACACACACACACACACACATATATACACAAACAACCACAAATACAATAGGCAAAAAAAAAAAACACATACACATACACACAGACACAGTCATTTGACAACATTGTTGTATAGTAAAGAGATTGAACGCATGTTGTGTCCCTCGTGGTTATAGATAAACGAGTTTGGCTCGGCTATTCCGATATTGCTGTCGTTCGCTGGTGAATAATTACACCAATTACTTTATG
>NC_092253.1:20729962-20744962 GCF_036320965.1 Panulirus ornatus
AGCTGTGTAGGTATGTATATTTGCGTGTGTGGACGTATGTATATACATGTGTATGGGGGGGGGGGGGGGGGGGGGTTGGGCCATTTCTTTCGTCTGTTTCTTGCGCTACCTCGCAAACGCGGGAGACAGCGACAAAGTATAAAAAAAAAAAAAAAATATATATATATATATTGTACATTGTACAAAGGCAAAGGGGATAAAGAGTGAGTGCTCAAATTACAGAGGTATAAGTTTGTTGAGTATTCCTGGTAAATTATATGGGAGGGTATTGATTGAAAGGGTGAAGGCATGTACAGAGCATCAGATTGGGGAAGAGCAGTGTGGTTTCAGAAGTGGTAGAGGATGTGTGGATCAGGTGTTTGCTTTGAAGAATGTATGTGAGAAATACTTAGAAAAGCAAATGGATTTGTATGTAGCATTTATGGATCTGGAGAAGGCATATGATAGAGTTGATAGAGATGCTCTGTGGAAGGTATTAAGAATATATGGTGTGGGAGGCAAGTTGTTAGAAGCAGTGAAAAGTTTTTATCGAGGATGTAAGGCATGTGTACGTGTAGGAAGAGAGGAAAGTGATTGGTTCTCAGTGAATGTAGGTTTGCGGCAGGGGTGTGTGATGTCTCCATGGTTGTTTAATTTGTTTATGGATGGGGTTGTTAGGGAGGTAAATGCAAGAGTCTTGGAAAGAGGGGCAAGTATGAAGGTCTGTTGGGATGAGAGAGCTTGGGAAGTGAGTCAGTTGTTGTTCGCTGATGATACAGCGCTGGTGGCGGATTCATGTGAGAAACTGCAGAAGCTGGTGACTGAGTTTGGTAAAGTGTGTGAAAGAAGAAAGTTAAGAGTAAATGTGAATAAGAGCAAGGTTATTAGGTACAGTAGGGTTGAGGGTCAAGTCAATTGGGAGGTGAGTTTGAATGGAGAAAAAACTGGAGGAAGTGAAGTGTTTTAGATATCTGGGAGTGGATCTGTCAGCGGATGGAACCATGGAAGCGGAAGTGGATCATAGGGTGGGGGAGGGGGCGAAAATTTTGGGAGCCTTGAAAAATGTGTGGAAGTCGAGAACATTATCTCGGAAAGCAAAAATGGGTTATGTTTGAAGGAATAGTGGTTCCAACAATGTTGTATGGTTGCGAGGCGTGGGCTATGGATAGAGTTGTGCGCAGGAGGATGGATGTGCTGGAAATGAGATGTTTGAGGACAATGTGTGGTGTGAGGTGGTTTGATCGAGTAAGTAACGTAAGGGTAAGAGAGATGTGTGGAAATAAAAAGAGCGTGGTTGAGAGAGCAGAAGAGGGTGTTTTGAAATGGTTTGGTCACATGGAGAGAATGAGTGAGGAAAGATTGACCAAGAGAATATATGTGTCGGAGGTGGAGGGAACGAGGAGAAGAGGGAGACCAAATTGGAGGTGGAAAGATGGAGTGAAAAAGATTTTGTGTGATCGGGGCCTGAACATGCAGAGGGTGAAAGGAGGGCAAGGAATAGAGTGAATTGGAGCGATGTGGTATACCGGGGTTGACGTGCTTGTCAGTGGATTGAATCAAGGCATGTGAAGCGTCTGGGGTAAACCATGGAAAGCTGTGTAGGTATGTATATTTGCGTGTGTGGACGTATGTATATACATGTGTATGGGGGGGGGGGGGGGGGGGGGGGGGGGGGGTTGGGCCATTTCTTTCGTCTGTTTCTTGCGCTACCTCGCAAACGCGGGAGACAGCGACAAAGTATAAAAAAAAAAAAAAATATTATATATATATATTATATTATATATATATATATATATATTGTACATTGTACAAAGGCAAAGGGGATAAAGAGTGAGTGCTCAAATTACAGAGGTATAAGTTTGTTGAGTATTCCTGGTAAATTATATGGGAGGGTATTGATTGAAAGGGTGAAGGCATGTACAGAGCATCAGATTGGGGAAGAGCAGTGTGGTTTCAGAAGTGGTAGAGGATGTGTGGATCAGGTGTTTGCTTTGAAGAATGTATGTGAGAAATACTTAGAAAAGCAAATGGATTTGTATGTAGCATTTATGGATCTGGAGAAGGCATATGATAGAGTTGATAGAGATGCTCTGTGGAAGGTATTAAGAATATATGGTGTGGGAGGCAAGTTGTTAGAAGCAGTGAAAAGTTTTTATCGAGGATGTAAGGCATGTGTACGTGTAGGAAGAGAGGAAAGTGATTGGTTCTCAGTGAATGTAGGTTTGCGGCAGGGGTGTGTGATGTCTCCATGGTTGTTTAATTTGTTTATGGATGGGGTTGTTAGGGAGGTAAATGCAAGAGTTTTGGAAAGAGGGGCAAGTATGAAGTCTGTTGGGATGAGAGAGCTTGGGAAGTGAGTCAGTTGTTGTTCGCTGATGATACAGCGCTGGTGGCTGATTCATGTGAGAAACTGCAGAAGCTGGTGACTGAGTTTGGTAAAGTGTGTGAAAGAAGAAAGTTAAGAGTAAATGTGAATAAGAGCAAGGTTATTAGGTACAGTAGGGTTGAGGGTCAAGTCAATTGGGAGGTGAGTTTGAATGGTGAAAAACTGGAGGAAGTGAAGTGTTTTAGATATCTGGGAGTGGATCTGTCAGCGGATGGAACCATGGAAGCGGAAGTGGATCATAGGGTGGGGGAGGGGGCGAAAATTTTGGGAGCCTTGAAAAATGTGTGGAAGTCGAGAACATTATCTCGGAAAGCAAAAATGGTATGTTTGAAGGAATAGTGGTTCCAACAATGTTGTATGGTTGCGAGGCGTGGGCTATGGATAGAGTTGTGCGCAGGAGGATGGATGTGCTGGAAATGAGATGTTTGAGGACAATGTGTGGTGTGAGGTGGTTTGATCGAGTAAGTAACGTAAGGGTAAGAGAGATGTGTGGAAATAAAAAGAGCGTGGTTGAGAGAGCAGAAGAGGGTGTTTTGAAATGGTTTGGGCACATGGAGAGAATGAGTGAGGAAAGATTGACCAAGAGAATATATGTGTCGGAGGTGGAGGGAACGAGGAGAAGAGGGAGACCAAATTGGAGGTGGAAAGATGGAGTGAAAAAGATTTTGTGTGATCGGGGCCTGAACATGCAGGAGGGTGAAAGGAGGGCAAGGAATAGAGTGAATTGGAGCGATGTGGTATACAGGGGTTGACGTGCTGTCAGTGGATTGAATCAAGGCATGTGAAGCGTCTGGGGTAAACCATGGAAAGCTGTGTAGGTATGTATATTTGCGTGTGTGGACGTATGTATATACATGTGTATGGGGGTGGGTTGGGCCATTTCTTTCGTCTGTTTCTTGCGCTACCTCGCAAACGCGGGAGACAGCGACAAAGTATAAAAAAAAAAAAAAATATATATATATATTGTACATTGTACAAAGGCAAAGGGGATAAGAGTGAGTGCTCAAATTACAGAGGTATAAGTTTGTTGAGTATTCCTGGTAAATTATATGGGAGGGTATTGATTGAAAGGGTGAAGGCATGTACAGAGCATCAGATTGGGGAAGAGCAGTGTGGTTTCAGAAGTGGTAGAGGATGTGTGGATCAGGTGTTTGCTTTGAAGAATGTATGTGAGAAATACTTAGAAAAGCAAATGGATTTGTATGTAGCATTTATGGATCTGGAGAAGGCATATGATAGAGTTGATAGAGATGCTCTGTGGAAGGTATTAAGAATATATGGTGTGGGAGGCAAGTTGTTAGAAGCAGTGAAAAGTTTTTATCGAGGATGTAAGGCATGTGTACGTGTAGGAAGAGAGGAAAGTGATTGGTTCTCAGTGAATGTAGGTTTGCGGCAGGGGTGTGTGATGTCTCCATGGTTGTTTAATTTGTTTATGGATGGGGTTGTTAGGGAGGTAAATGCAAGAGTCTTGGAAAGAGGGGCAAGTATGAAGTCTGTTGGGATGAGAGAGCTTGGAAGTGAGTCAGTTGTTGTTCGCTGATGATACAGCGCTGGTGGCGGATTCATGTGAGAAACTGCAGAAGCTGGTGACTGAGTTTGGTAAAGTGTGTGAAAGAAGAAAGTTAAGAGTAAATGTGAATAAGAGCAAGGTTATTAGGTACAGTAGGGTTGAGGGTCAAGTCAATTGGGAGGTGAGTTTGAATGGTGAAAAACTGGAGGAAGTGAAGTGTTTTAGATATCTGGGAGTGGATCTGTCAGCGGATGGAACCATGGAAGCGGAAGTGGATCATAGGGTGGGGGAGGGGGCGAAAATTTTGGGAGCCTTGAAAAATGTGTGGAAGTCGAGAACATTATCCCGGAAAGCAAAAATGGTATGTTTGAAGGAATAGTGGTTCCAACAATGTTGTATGGTTGCGAGGCGTGGGCTATGGATAGAGTTGTGCGCAGGAGGATGGATGTGCTGGAAATGAGATGTTTGAGGACAATGTGTGGTGTGAGGTGGTTTGATCGAGTAAGTAACGTAAGGGTAAGAGAGATGTGTGGAAATAAAAAGAGCGTGGTTGAGAGAGCAGAAGAGGGTGTTTTGAAATGGTTTGGTCACATGAAGAGAATGAGTGAGGAAAGATTGACCAAGAGAATATATGTGTCGGAGGTGGAGGGAACGAGGAGAAGAGGGAGACCAAATTGGAGGTGGAAAGATGGAGTGAAAAAGATTTTGTGTGATCGGGGCCTGAACATGCAGGAGGGTGAAAGGAGGGCAAGGAATAGAGTGAATTGGAGCGATGTGGTATACCGGGGTTGACGTGCTTGTCAGTGGATTGAATCAAGGCATGTGAAGCGTCTGGGGTAAACCATGGAAAGCTGTGTAGGTATGTATATTTGCGTGTGTGGACGTATGTATATACATGTGTATGGGGGGGGTTGGGCCATTTCTTTCGTCTGTTTCCTTGCGCTACCTCGCAAACGCGGGAGACAGCGACAAAGTATAAAAAAAAAAAAAAATATATATATATATATATATTATATATATATATATTGTACATTGTACAAAGGCAAAGGGGATAAGAGTGAGTGCTCAAATTACAGAGGTATAAGTTTGTTGAGTATTCCTGGTAAATTATATGGGAGGGTATTGATTGAAAGGGTGAAGGCATGTACAGAGCATCAGATTGGGGAAGAGCAGTGTGGTTTCAGAAGTGGTAGAGGATGTGTGGATCAGGTGTTTGCTTTGAAGAATGTATGTGAGAAATACTTAGAAAAGCAAATGGATTTGTATGTAGCATTTATGGATCTGGAGAAGGCATATGATAGAGTTGATAGAGATGCTCTGTGGAAGGTATTAAGAATATATGGTGTGGGAGGCAAGTTGTTAGAAGCAGTGAAAAGTTTTTATCGAGGATGTAAGGCATGTGTACGTGTAGGAAGAGAGGAAAGTGATTGGTTCTCAGTGAATGTAGGTTTGCGGCAGGGGTGTGTGATGTCTCCATGGTTGTTTAATTTGTTTATGGATGGGGTTGTTAGGGAGGTAAATGCAAGAGTTTTGGAAAGAGGGGCAAGTATGAAGTCTGTTGGGATGAGAGAGCTTGGAAGTGAGTCAGTTGTTGTTCGCTGATGATACAGCGCTGGTGGCGGATTCATGTGAGAAACTGCAGAAGCTGGTGACTGAGTTTGGTAAAGTGTGTGAAAGAAGAAAGTTAAGAGTAAATGTGAATAAGAGCAAGGTTATTAGGTACAGTAGGGTTGAGGGTCAAGTCAATTGGGAGGTGAGTTTGAATGGTGAAAAACTGGAGGAAGTGAAGTGTTTTAGATATCTGGGAGTGAATTTGGCAGCGGATGGAAACATGGAAGCGGAAGTGGATCATAGGGTGGGGGAGGGGGCGAAAATTTTGGGAGCCTTGAAAAATGTGTGGAAGTCGAGAACATTATCCCGGAAAGCAAAAATGGGTTATGTTTGAAGGAATAGTGGTTCCAACAATGTTGTATGGTTGCGAGGCGTGGGCTATGGATAGAGTTGTGCGCAGGAGGATGGATGTGCTGGAAATGAGATGTTTGAGGACAATGTGTGGTGTGAGGTGGTTTGATCGAGTAAGTAACGTAAGGGTAAGAGAGATGTGTGGAAATAAAAAGAGCGTGGTTGAGAGAGCAGAAGAGGGTGTTTTGAAGTGGTTTGGGCACATGGAGAGAATGAGTGAGGAAAGATTGACCAAGAGAATATATGTGTCGGAGGTGGAGGGAACGAGGAGAAGAGGGAGACCAAATTGGAGGTGGAAAGATGGAGTGAAAAAGATTTTGTGTGATCGGGGCCTGAACATGCAGGAGGGTGAAAGGAGGGCAAGGAATAGAGTGAATTGGATCGATGTGGTATACCGGGGTTGACGTGCTGTCAGTGGATTGAATCAAGGCATGTGAAGCGTCTGGGGTAAACCATGGAAAGCTGTGTAGGTATGTATATTTGCGTGTGTGGACGTATGTATATACATGTGTATGGGGGGTGGGTCGGGCCATTTCTTTCGTCTGTTTCTTGCGCTACCTCGCAAACGCGGGAGACAGCGACAAAGTATAAAAAAAAAAAAAAATATATATATATAATATATATATATAAATATAAATATATATATATATATAATATATATATAAATATATATATATATATATCTATATATATATATATCTATATATATATATATTATATATATATATATAGATATATATATATATAGATATATATATATATATTGTACATTGTACAAAGGCAAAGGGGATAAGAGTGAGTGCTCAAATTACAGAGGTATAAGTTTGTTGAGTATTCCTGGTAAATTATATGGGAGGGTATTGATTGAAAGGGTGAAGGCATGTACAGAGCATCAGATTGGGGAAGAGCAGTGTGGTTTCAGAAGTGGTAGAGGATGTGTGGATCAGGTGTTTGCTTTGAAGAATGTATGTGAGAAATACTTAGAAAAGCAAATGGATTTGTATGTAGCATTTATGGATCTGGAGAAGGCATATGATAGAGTTGATAGAGATGCTCTTGCGTATTAGGCACCGTCGTGAGGCAGACCAACCTCGATACAAGTGATGAAACAAATGATAATCATGGCAGTCCAGTGTGTGTGTGGGGGTCGTCTGGTTAGCCAGGGTGAGGAGGGAGACGAGGGAGGGAGAGCTAGCCACCGCCAGGAATTTTGGGCTTGACGTCATCAGACAGCATTATGGGTAGGGCCTGTCTTGTTTACGATGAAGAGAAACCCCCTGCAGATACGCCGATAACACAACGCTGAACGTTTTTATGGGACGGTTATGAGGTAGAAAATGCAAAGAATGAAGTTAGAACAAACATTCTCGAATCTTTTTATCACTGTTTGTAATATAAATGGCGTCATATGACAGTACATGGGAAGGACGGATACCAGAAGACCTGATGGCCTGTGTCGATGGTATCTGCTGGAAGACAGTACAGAGGAGAACATGAGATGGAAAGATAACACAGGACCTGAAGGGCTCTGACGAGGTTATATGCTAGTGAACGCTACATGGCAAGGAGAGAGAACATAAGACTTGATGATCTTTGACAAGGTTATCTGGGAAGGAGAACAGTACATGAGAACGAAGGTAAACAGAGGACCTGATGGTCTATGACGAGGTTATATGCTGGAGAACTGTACATGGGAAGGACAGAAAACAGAAGAGCTTATGGTCTATCAGCAGTACATGAGAGAGACGGAAAGCAGAAAAACTGATGGTCTATGGCGAGGTTATCTGATGGGAGACAGTACAAGGGGAAGGACAGATGACAGAAGACATGATAGCCTTATGCAAAGGTGTTTGCTGGAGGACAGTATATGGGAGTGCATGAGGACAGACAACGGAAGACATGATGGTCTGTGACATGGTTGTCTGCTGGAGAATTGCGCATGAAAGTACATGGGAAAGACAGATAACATGAGACATCATAGTGTATGACAAGGTAATCTGCTAGAGGAATGTAACCACATTGTATATTTATCAACTATATAAATGGAAACAGGATCATATTCTGTCATCTTAATCTAACATTCTTTTAACTATATTTTTGATTTGTCGGTTCTAGATGAACAATTCTATATAGATTTTGACAGTATCATGCTACAACTTGCCTACTTTAGTGTTCCCCTCACCGAGAGCGTTGCTAGAAGTGTGTTTCTATATAGGTTTAGCATAACAGTGACGGCAGCTCTGAGGAAACATTGTCGAAATAGAAGAGTTTGAATGACGATGAACCAAAATTTCCAGTGTCATTACGACGGTGGGCTGTGTGTGTGTTGACCAAGCTGTGAGGGTCGAGTTATCATGTCAGACTCATCATACTGAGAGATGATCATTACATCCTCATCATTCCCTTCGTCAGCGACTGAGAGTTGCTTTATCAGGCACTCACTCTCTCCTCAGTAGATACTGAGAGATTGTTCCTAATGCTTTCTTCCTCCCCAGCAACAGACATAATAATTCATCATATTATCATAATCTTCTTGGTCAGCTTACCTCCCACAGCTGATGCAATATGGCTTCCAGTAGATATACGTATATTATCTTATAACTAGTTCTTCCACAGACTCCTGCAGGCAGATGGTGCTTGTATCGGCAGGTGGTGCTTGTACCAGCAGGTGGTGCTTGTACTGGCATATAGAACTGACTACCAGGTGGGGAAGAAAGATGGTTATTGGGTTAGAAACTTGAAATTGGGTAGTACAATCAATCACACTGCTCTTGGCTCTTGTTTGGCTGGGCTTTGAGGTCGTCAACGTCAAGTTATGATATCCACCAGCCTACGTAACACCGTGAACACCTTCACCAGGTGTTCACGGTGATTCCAAGACCACATACCCTCTCTCATCATGCATATGACCTACGTTAGTGCTGGGGGTTGACACAGTTTGTTAAAACCTCTCATGGATCTGGTACTTAATTCTCTGAGAGGAGCTGCTGGACAAATCATGTTACGATGATGAGGGAAGATAAAACACTGTCCTGCGATGGCAACTGACGTGGAAACTTGTGTGATCTTTGAATAGTTTATCAAGCATGCTTACTTCCACAGTATTTGTTTCTGACGTATGGCCTCAGATTTACCTGAATCTTCAGTGGTTCATTTCTTACTTCAGTCCTGATTCATGAGACGTGGATATACAGAGATGAGCTTTACCAAAGTTCATTTATGTCTTCTTTGTGTTGTACGTGCACTGTGGAGTCTCGTTTCAGATTTAAGACAAGGTACAACCTCAAAAAAAAAAAAGATAAGCCTGACTTCTTTTGTTTGATCTGTGGACGGGGCACTAATGCGAAACAGAAGGAGAATATGTCCCAGCATGTGAGATATTACTTCACCCATTTCAGCTGCAAATCAGACAACCAAGACAAGTTATGAACCTGCACATTTAGTATGTAAATCTTGGGTTGAAATGTACGACAGCTGACCAGAAGAAAGACGATAAAGCGCTTCATGGAGTAACAGTAGTAAGGAAGGAACCAATAAACCATCTCGATCATTAAGGTGTCAGAATGACTTATCTATCAGGATATGGCATTAAGAACGTGTTATCTATCAGGGTATAGCATTAAGAACGTGTTATCTATCAGGATATGGCATTAAGAACGTGTTATCTATCAGGGTATAGCATTAAGAACGTGTTATCTATCAGGATATGGCATTAAGAACTAGTTATCTATCAGGATATGTCATTAAGAACGTGTTATCTATCAGGATATGGCATTAAGAACGTGTTATCTATCAGGATGTCGCATTAAGAACGTGTTATCTATCAGGGTATGGCATTAAGAACGTGTTATCTATCAGGATATGGCAGTAAGAAAGTGTTATCTATCAGGTTATGGCATTAAGAACATGTTATCTATCAGGATGTGGCATTAAGAACGTGTTATCTATCAGGATATGGCATTAAGAACGTGTTATCTATCAGGATATGGCATGAAGAACGTGTTATCTATCAGGATATAGCATTAAGAACGTGTTATCTATCAGGATATGGCATTAAGAACGTGCTATCTATGAGGTTATGGCATTAAGAGCGTGTTATCTATCAGGATATGGCAGTAAGAAAGTGTTATCTATCAGGTTATGGCATTAAGAACATGTTATCTATCAGGATGTGGCATTAAGAACGTGTTATCTATCAGGATATGGCATTAAGAACGTGTTATCTATCAGGATATGGCATTAAGAACATGTTATCTATCAGGATGTGGCATTAAGAACGTGTTATCTATCAGGATATAGCATTAAGAACGTGTTATCTATCAGGATATGGCATTAAGAACGTGTTATCTATCAGGATATGGCATTAAGAACGTGTTATCTATCAGGATATGGCATTAAGAACGTGTTATCTATCAGGATATGGCATTAAGAACGTGTTATCTATCAGGATATGGCATTAAGAACGTGGCGAACATTTTCCCCCACAGCTGTGTGATCTGCATCGCATGTAAGACAAAGTCTCACACAAGAACCACCTCTGGCTTGGGAGGAACCTTCCACTGACTCCGGGCGACGAAGTTGAAGGTGGGATCTCATGCCCAGACGATGACCCAGATCACAACCCAAGTGAAATGAAAAAAAAGAATATGATAAAAAAAACCCAGGTATCAGGTCAGGTCAACTGGATCTGTTCACAGGAATAGATACTACCGACATAGAAAGATAATCTTCCTTTATTTCATATTTTTTCTCCGTTTCCTATTGTAGCGAAGTAGCGCCATGACCGACGAAAAAGGCCACATTTGCTCACATCCATTCTTTATCTGTCATGTATAATGCAAGAAACCACGGCTCCCTATTGACAAACAGGCCCAAAGACCTTTCCATGGTTTACTTCGGACGCTTCACATGCCTAGGTTCCGTCCATTGACAGCACGTCGACCCCTGTATACCACATTTGTTTCAATTCTCTCTATCCCTTGCACGCCTCTCACCCTTTTCTGTGTGTATGTGGATGTGTGTGTGTGTGTGTGTGTGTGTGTGTAATGGAATAGATCATATTACATAAATCTCTTCCATATTTCTTTCAATAAAGGAGGCGTGAGCGACACCGAAAAAAATTCGCCCGAATCATAGCAATAAAGAGGAGCGATAGGAGCAGTAAACTGGCAATAAAACCCTCCTCTTAAGAGGCGGTTCCTATCACAGCAACAATAGTGTGATTGGCTGAGTGGAAACCCATGTCCCGAGGCCGGCCGTGAGTGCTGCTCGGCTGCAGGAGTCAACCCCCACAGTTTAAGGGACCAGTTCAGCGCAGGAAACGAAATGGAGAAATGCCTTCTGGTTGAAGCCACTGTGTTATGCTCTTGTTCCCAGTGGTTCTGGTGTGTGAGGTGGGTGGATGAGGGGTTAGTGTCACACTGTGGAAATGTGGTGAGGCGATAAACTTGCGTGGGAGATATTTTAAGATCAGGAGTGTTGATCTGTCGTTGTCTGGGCTTTGGGGCAACCGGCTAATTATCCCACTTAAAGGACCTGTTCGCCTGTCCGGCTCCCTCACTGTGATTTGTTTTTGTGTAGGAACGACTCAGGCTGGGCCTGTGTGTGTGTGTGGGGGGGGGGATTGTGTGATGGGGGCTGAGTGTGTGTTTGTAGGGGTAGAATTGAGTGGAATTGGGACTGTGTGTGTGTTTGTATTGATGTGGGATTTAGTGGGATGGAGATTGTGTGTGTCTGTGATGGAATCGGGTGAGTGTGATGGAGGCTGTACGTGTGGGGCGGGGCAGATGGCTAGGCTGGAGGCTGTGGGGGTCTGTGGGGGTGAGGATCGGTGAGGTGGCGGGTGTCTGTGTCTGGAGGGGTGAGGATCAGTGAGGTGGCGGGTGTCTGTGTCTGGCGGGGTGAGGATCAGTGAGGTGGCGGGTGTCTGTGTCTGGAGGGGTGAGGATAAGTGAGGTGGCGGGTGTCTGTGTCTGGAGGGGTGAGGATCAGTGAGGTGGTGAGTGTCTGTGTCTGGCGGGGTGAGGATCAGTGAGGTGGTGAGTGACTGTGTCTGGAGGAGTGAGGATCAGTGAGGTGGTGAGCGACTGTGTCTGGAGGAGTGAGGATCAGTGAGGTGGTGAGCGACTGTGTCTGGCGGGGTGAGGATCAGTAAGGTGGCGGGTGTCTGTGTCTGGCGGGGTGAGGATCAGTGAGGTGGCGGGTGTCTGTGTCTGTGGGGAGTGTGGGTTGAGAAGGACGGGTACTTTATAAGGCTATGGAGGATTTTACTCTGTTTATAAGAGTGGTTAGAAGTCGTGTGATCCCTGCTTGTTTGTCTGGACGTCTGTGTGTGTGTGTGTGTTGTGTGTGTGTGTGTGTGTGTGTGTGTGTTGTGTGTGTGTGTGTGTGTGTGTGTGTGAGTGTGCGTGTGTGTGTGTGAGTGTACTTAAACTGCTTTTCAACTTTTGTCTTAAATTCTTTTTACGTGTTACTGTTGTATGCATGCAAGTACGTAGTTAGGTATTTAGTGATAATGATAAAGGATCCATTGAATGTAGACGGCCACCGGCTGAATACACACATTTGAGATGATACAGATATTACTGGATTGGGGAGTCGTGGTAGTGGTAGCTTTCCATCAAGGTACAGCTGGATGTTTTCTCACCTCAGACAAGCACATAAGCAACCTGAGTGCGACCATAGACTCAGCTGGATGGCAGATACACATGAAGTTCTACATAGTGAATGACTATGGTTCATGCATCATACTCTTAATGATGATTTGTAGTGTTAATGTAGAAGCTGACACATCACAAAGCCTTACAGAAGACTGAGCTGTTTACTTGCTCACCTCTGAACTTGTGCGTGAATTGTATATGACGTTCATACTGGTAGATATAGGACTGTTCTTATATCTGTCTCTATGAGCTCTTACTGGAATAAGGTCGGTTATGGTGACGATCGGCGGTCCGTGGTACAGCGGCGTCGAAGAGGGAGAGAGGGAGGAGGTCTCGGGAACTGAGGGCGTTAGGAGTTTTTAACCAAAATGCCGTGTGAGCTGCCGGAGTTGGTCAGACTGTGTGGACAAGCTCAGCAAGATGAGGGCCTCTTGGCAGGTGGTGTAAGATGGGTACAAGATAAGTCTGCATGCTCTGTTACATACGCTTTCTAGCCGGTCCCTTTTTTTTTTGTAGTTATGAGTAAGGAGGACCAGGCTGGTGAGGCATAGACGAGCTCAGGTAGAATGAAGATGATAGAGACATTCCTGAGTTCAGATGATGGGGCAGTATAAGGTAACGAGGCAGTAGAGACGGTAGGAGGAAGATGGGATGATAATCCTGACATGATCTTCCAGTTGAAACCTTTTTTTTTTTCTAATGACACTAAGACGTTGGAAGGATGACAGGGCCCAGAGTGGCGTCAGGTTTGGGGGAAGCAGGGTGTTGTCTGCACCCAGGTTGACGTCTGTCATCACAGTGACGTAGTGCACTTCCTGAAGGTGGTTGATGATGTCCTGGGAGGTCAGGAGAGTCGTTGTTGATCGTGGGGTCGTCCACACACTTCAGGTCGTGGTTTGTGTCCGCAGGGAGGCGCTGACGACGATGAGGAAGCAGAGCGACCCCGTGTGGTGGTGCCCTCCGCGACACCCCAAGTGAGGGAGGTTTTAAACTCGTGTTGATCCCTATCTTAACGTGTATAATATGTGGTATATCTCTACTCCTATACTGTACACACAGATACACACACACACACACACATACACACACACACACACACACACAAACACACACACGCGCCCCGGCCTACGTAAACCAGGTATGTGTGTGTGTGTGTGTGTGTGTGTGTGTGTTTGTGTGTAGAGAGAATTCATTCGCGAGCACATGTGAGACTACCTTAGTGCTTGTACGTAAATGAAACCCTATGTAGCCAGACGTGTGGGTACATATGTGTTGAAAGTTATATGCTGTTTATATGTGTGTGTTTGTAGAAGTTTATATATATATATATATATATATATATATATATATATATATATATATATATATATATATATATATATATATATAGATAGATAGATAGATATAGATATGGATATATATGTGTGTGTGTGTGTGTGTGTGTGTGTGTGTGTGTGTGTGTGTGTGTGTGTGCGTCTGTGTGTGTGTGTGTGTGTGTGTGTGTGTGTGTGCGTGTGTGTGTGTGCGTGTGTGTGTGTGTGTGTGTGTGTGTGTGTGTGTGTGTGTGTGTGTGTGTGTGTGTGTGTGCGTCTGTGTGTGTGCGTCTGTGTGTGTGTGTGTGTGTGTGTGTGTGTGTGTGCGTCTGTGTGTGTGCGTCTGTGTGTGTGTGTGTGTGTGTGTGTGTGCGTGTGTGTGTGTGCGTCTGTGTATGTGTGTGTGTGTGTGTGTGGTGCGCGTGCCCTGTCGCCATGTGTCCGGGCAATACCTTCAGCGGCGCCAGCAACACTCACACTCTCCCACTCTCTTTTTCACTCAATTTCGCTCCTCTCCACGCCTTAGCGGACGTCCTCTCCCCCTCACCTGCACGCGCCTCTTGCCTCCTCACTGCTCCTCCTTCCTCACTGTTCGTTAGGTTGATCATCAGAGGAAAGAACGGAGTCATCACCCACCACGATCGCCTGATCAATAAGGGATAATATCTGAAATGCTATCCAGGTGTTATACTCCTCACGAAGTCCTGTGGCGGAGGCAATGTTGGTGGAGTGGTGATGGTGGGGGAGGGAGCGTGTCGCGGAGGGGGCAGAGGGTGATGGTGGGGAAGGATGTTGGAGCCTGAAGATTGAGGGAGTTTATTTTGAACCTCTTAATCCGTCTTAAACCCCCCTACACGCTTCATGGACAACGTAACGATCCTCCTCGTCAGTTCCTGATCCCAGCGACTCGGGACACAAACGGTTCAGAACCTTTGCTTCAGATGTTCATTTAATCCGAACCTCCATCCGAATCTCACATAAGAAACATGTCTCTTCTTCCCCTCAGGGGAAGAAGAAACCTCTGCTGGTGTTTCCCTCAATGAAAAAACCCTTCTCATGGGGTTTCCCCTCAAGAGTAGAAGGAACCTTCCCTGGGGATTCCGTCAATACAAGAAACCTTTCCTAGGGTTTCCCTTGACAGAAAAAGACGAAACCTTCCCTTAGGTTTCCCTCCGGACAAGGTTTCCTCTC
>NC_092253.1:21112462-21134962 GCF_036320965.1 Panulirus ornatus
TTAACATTTTTTGTGTGTGTTTGTGTACTTGTCTGCATGTTTCAGTGTTTGTGTTCAGTACATTTCTCTCGTTTTCCTTTTGTTTCTATCCTTTATAGGAGTGTGGCATATTTTCACAATGCATCGCTTCATCCCAACTCATGTCTGTGATCCTGAAGTACGGTTGATAACTGGATATAAACGAACTCTTAAGCAAACTTCAATTGCTATTTTAGAACGATATTCTGTGATACAAAAATTGTTTTCCTTACCTGTCCAGCCACTTCCGAAATCAGAGAATCATTTTGACATTTGAGGTCACCTTGAATGTATCAACATGTCTAGCAATACACATATTCCTTACAGTAAATACGTTCATCAACACTTAGTCGTAAATGTAAATTTACGAGTCACTGTAAATCCCAAAGCATTTTCATGCCTGTAGAATTACATATACAAATAATTGTCACCTACATGATCTTGGAGAACGAGTATGTTTGTAAACGTCTATGAGGAGTAGAAAAGTCTGTGTATGTAAATTGGTAATTTACAGAAAACGTGTAAATCATAAACTCACCACAAGTGTCAGCAGGAGGAGGAGGAGAGGCGTTAAAGTCTTCATCTTCCCTCACTCTGTTTACATAGGAAACTCAGACGTGTTGTTGTTCTTGTTGTTCTTGTTGTCGTCGTCCACGAGCGAGAGGCTTTCCAGGTAAAGCTGGAAGCTTTATCTACCTTTTCCAAAGTTTTTTTTATTTTCGAATTAGGTAATGCCAGATAGACCCATTTTCAATGTCACATTTTACGGTATATTTCGTCCTTTTTTTTTTATATATATCTTATATGATCTGTTTTAGCCGGCGATATATCTAGATATACATATGTACGTTAATATGTATCTATATAGTTTCACTGGACTACTTTATTCATTCAAGGAAGATCTCTCGTTTGTTGAATTCTAGCCTGTGAACCACTTACATACCATCGTGAGTGGATTTCACAGGAAATGAGGGTTTAGTAATAGACTATCTATTAGTTACATTAGCTGTAGATGTAATAAAGTTTTCTGTTCCGCCTTCCTGTGCAACAGTCGGGTCACTGCACAGGACTGCCAGCCCTCAGTGACTACGAGCCTGAGACCAGAGAGTCGCGCTGTCTTATTTCGACACAACTTCCGACATGTCTTCATTCAGAATCTTCAGTCATTACCTCGTTCCGACCCACAGATTCGAGTGCTGGGAGATGCAACAAGCCAGCCAGACAGACAGCGAACACAGACGAACGGATGTGGTGGTCGCGTACGTAGCCGGGACTAGGACCCGGGTGAGGCGGGCAGCACAACGGGCGAGCACGAGCGGAGGGCGTCGGAGCCAACCAGACCCTCAACCTCTCTCGACGATAGTCACGGAGGTACTGGCTAGCTTCTCTCTCACTCACTCTCTCTCTCTCTCTCTCTCTCTCTCTCTCTCTCTCTCTCTCTCTCTCTCTCTCTCTCTCTCTCTCTCTCTCTCTCTCCACCACCACCACCACCACCACCAGACTCATGGCTCGCCCTACCCACCCCTCCTCCTCCTGCTCCTCCTCCTCCTCCTCCTCCTCCTCCTCCTCCTGCTCCTCCTCCTCCTCCTCCTCCTCCTCCTTCTCCTCCTCCTCCTGCTCCAGCTGCCGCTCCTGCTGCCGTGAGAGAGACACACACACACAGCGAAAATCTCAGAGCAGAGTCTCTCAGCTGAGCAGGAAAGGAACCTCGTATTACACTGCAGTTATTGGTAGGTATAACCACGTGTACAGGTGTTTCCCTGAGAGTCTCAGCTCGAGAACCACAACCTTCACCTCAGCTGCCCATGCGATCACAATTCTATAGTAACAGCTTTGTCTCAGCTGCCCTGGGAGTCACAACTTTAAAGCAACAACCTTATCTCAGGTGCTCTGGGAATCACAACTCCAAAACCACAATATTGCCTTAGCTGGCCTTTAAGTTTTAACTCTATGACCACAACCTTTTCTCATCTTCTCATGGAGTAACAACTCTATAACCAAAACTTTGTTTCAGCTGCCCTAGGAGTTACAGACTTGCAATCACAACATTTTCCCTCCAGGAGTCATAACACTAAAATCACAACATTGTCTCAGAACCCATTTTAAGTTACAACCCTATAAACCACGCTCGTCTCAGCTGCACTTTAAGCTACAACTTTATAACCACAACTTGTCTCAGCTGCCTCTAGGATACAACTTTGTTTCGCAAGAGGTCACAATTCTATAACCAGAACCCTGAGAGTCCATCCTTCTAGCCACGACTTTGTCTCAGCGACGCTGGGAGTCCCAAATCTATCACCACAAACTTCTCTCAGCCACACGTCTGATCAGCACCTAGTCCTCGTCCAGCTGGTGCTCATGTCATTGTCATAATCACTCCCTGGCCTCAGAGGTCTACCTCAGCCCCAGACCTGGTCGAAGTCAGTCGCCCTACTCCGACCCTCAAGGCCACATGTACACTCTCGCCTCCGTACATACCTCGACCCTGGTACAACTGGTGTCACACAAGTTACAGGCACAAAAGGCGAGTTCCAAGTGACATGCTCACTTTTGTAGGAAAAGATACATAAGAGGAGAGGAATACTTCTACACATGTGTGCAGATGTTTACGTTTCTTAGACTGGACGAAAGGGTCGTCTCTTTTTTACAACCAATAGAGGATTATACAACGGTGTATAATGTTCGCTCGGTGTGGAGTATCATGCACTCAAACAAAAATAGTTGTTCACGTAACTGGTTTCAGGTCCCGACAAGCGATGAAGGCCCATTACGAAGGCAAAGATGTGGGGGGGGAGGGTTTGGCGAGACACAGGAACAATCTGTGTGGCAAGAAGGACAGCAACAAGCAGCTCGCTGCTGTAAAGAGTGGCTTCAACATGCCGCCCGGACATTAAACTAGAAATTAAGCCACACTAAGCTGCAGTACGTACGCCCGCGAGGCTCCCAGTTGACTGTCTACTTACCGCCCCCATGTTGCTCTTGCCTTTCACAACGGATCCGTTTGGGTGTTTTACTGTGGCGCCCACCACACCCACGGCATACCCTGTGTTTCTGTGTGTACTTAGTGACCTTACTCCCTCGGTCTCACGCGGTCTAGCCACGCCAAGTACACCCACAAAACACCCTAAACACTACAGCCCTGTGTGTCTGCAGCCGACCATGGCTATGTTATCCCGGAGCAGCACCTGGAATGTCCTCCACATTGGTACTGATGCTGAGCTTATGAAAGTACCCCGGGATGCTACAGTCGACACACGGGTCCGATCTCCTGGCTCTTAGTACCCTCACGAAACTCATACCTGAACTTTCGAGGTGAGTGACAAGCGCAACCAGCACCGTTACAAGTCACTTGTACACAGTAAGCTTGGTGAGGCGGGAGGGGAACAGCACTGTACTTACCTAAGAGGGACCTGGTATAAAAGCTTACGACTGAAATATATATATATATATAGCCCAGGTAATACACGTCAGGTGCAGAGATATTATGATCAGAAAGAGTCTGACGAAACTCTTGTCCTGCTCACCTTGCATGGTAGTCCAGCATAACGGTGATCACGCAGCCGTGGCTGGACACTCCAAGACGAGTGGTCATCATATAAGAACTTGGCACAACCTCTCCCCGTAGGAGGCAGGTGAGGCGTAGGTTGCCACAACGAATGAACTGATTTGACGCCACCTGTGGCCTGTACGGAGGGCGGAGAGGTTTCCGTACGCTTTAGGTCATGTGATGTGACGGGAGGATCTCACGGACCAATGGTGGGTCTGAAATGGGAAAACTTTTGTCGTCTCGTGGTCCAGTGGTTTGTGCATCGGTCTTCTACGCGGTAAGACTGGGTTCGAAGGGTTCGAATCCTCGACTCCCAAAGGTAAATCATTATATATATATATATATATATATATATATATATATATATATATATATATATATATATATTCAAGCCATATGCCCTCAGTATATTGGCAGGTAGAAGATTTAAAAAGGAAAATGAATCACTCGAGTCTACAAATAATTCATCCGTTCCACACTAAAGTACACACCTCGCCTGCGTAATCGTCCAGCCTTTCAAAAAAGCAATCATAACAAAGCTACAAATCACACAAAATAGAGCACACAGAACAATCACAGGCCGCCCAGCAACGAGGCACATTGAACACCTGGACATAGAAACAGAGACTTTCCTATACAATTCCACCTCAACGTGCTCAACTCTCGGTTCAGTGAGACAGCCACAAGCATCTATTTGGACCCTCTTGTGGTAACAAAAGTTCACTAATTTATTGATAGGATCCGGACGTCTAGCTGAAGAAGGTGTTCCCCCGTTGCTTATCTAGACAGGACTGGTGACCCAGCAATGTTGTCAGTGTTGCTCCGAAAACATCGAGGAGGCTGACGACATATCCCCAAAACCTCCTCCAAACTATCCTCTAGAAGGACCTCCTCCAAACTGTCCTTCAGAAGGACTAATCTTTTTTTGAGGAAGAATCCTCGTGTTGCTTCGTCTATTCTTTCATTAAGAAAGTGATAATACAGGAGGGAAGAATTCCAAAGCATCATTCCCCCAACCCCCACAACAAATATCATCCACAACTCTTACAGAACAACTTTACGAACAACAAAAGCTTCGTAAGACAGTGTTGCCTGCCTGTTGCAACACTGAGAAAATACTTCCAGCAACAGCAACACATTGTGTTACCTGTCCCAGCTCTCACACAATGATATTTGACCAGAACATCGCCTTACATGCGTGTTGTTCACACCCTCACCTTACAGAACATTTTTACTACAGTCACAACATAACACTACCAAACCGTAACACTTACAAGAGAGCGTCACCAACAGTGTTACTTTAATGCAACACAAAGAAATTGTTCTTACGCTTTAAGAGAGAACCACCAGAAGCAACACTCACGAAACACAATTGTTGTGTTCAACCCGCGCCATCACTTAAACCAGGTGTTAACTAGAACTAACAATTTTAACACCAAAACATAAACAATTTTATGATGAAACTAGCACTGATAATCTTAACATCAGATACAAACAATTTTACCGTAAGACCTAGCGATTCTAACACCAAATATAACAAATTTAAGATAAGACAAGAACTGACAATTTTAACACCAGATATAAACAATTTTAACACCAGATATAAACAATTTTAACACCAGATGTAAACAATTTTAACACCAGATATAAACAATTTTAACACCAGATATAAACAATTTTAACACCAGATATAAACAATTTTAACACCAGATATAAACAATTTTAACACCAGATATAAACAATTTTAACACCAGATATAAACAATTTTAACACCAGATATAAACAATTTTAACACCAGATATAAACAATTTTAACACCAGATATAAACAATTTTAACACCAGATATAAACAATTTTAACACCAGATATAAACAATTTTAACACCAGATATAAACAATTTTAACACCAGATATAAACAATTTTAACACCAGATATAAACAATTTTAACACCAGATATAAACAATTTTAACACCAGATATAAACAATTTTAACACCAGATATAAACAATTTTAACACCAGATATAAACAATTTTAACACCAGATATAAACAATTTTAACACCAGATATAAACAATTTTAACACCAGATATAAACAATTTTAACACCAGATATAAACAATTTTAACACCAGATATAAACAATTTTAACACCAGATATAAACAATTTTAACACCAGATATAAACAATTTTAACACCAGATATAAACAATTTTAACACCAGATATAAACAATTTTAACACCAGATATAAACAATTTTAACACCAGATATAAACAATTTTAACACCAGATATAAACAATTTTAACACCAGATATAAACAATTTTAACACCAGATATAAACAATTTTAACACCAGATATAAACAATTTTAACACCAGATATAAACAATTTTAACACCAGATATAAACAATTTTAACACCAGATATAAACAATTTTAACACCAGATATAAACAATTTTAACACCAGATATAAACAATTTTAACACCAGATATAAACAATTTTAACACCAGATATAAACAATTTTAACACCAGATATAAACAATTTTAACACCAGATATAAACAATTTTAACACCAGATATAAACAATTTTAACACCAGATATAAACAATTTTAACACCAGATATAAACAATTTTAACACCAGATATAAACAATTTTAACACCAGATATAAACAATTTTAACACCAGATATAAACAATTTTAACACCAGATATAAACAATTTTAACACCAGATATAAACAATTTTAACACCAGATATAAACAATTTTAACACCAGATATAAACAATTTTAACACCAGATATAAACAATTTTAACACCAGATATAAACAATTTTAACACCAGATATAAACAATTTTAACACCAGATATAAACAATTTTAACACCAGATATAAACAATTTTAACACCAGATATAAACAATTTTAACACCAGATATAAACAATTTTAACACCAGATATAAACAATTTTAACACCAGATATAAACAATTTTAACACCAGATATAAACAATTTTAACACCAGATATAAACAATTTTAACACCAGATATAAACAATTTTAACACCAGATATAAACAATTTTAACACCAGATATAAACAATTTTAACACCAGATATAAACAATTTTAACACCAGATATAAACAATTTTAACACCAGATATAAACAATTTTAACACCAGATATAAACAATTTTAACACCAGATATAAACAATTTTAACACCAGATATAAACAATTTTAACACCAGATATAAACAATTTTAACACCAGATATAAACAATTTTAACACCAGATATAAACAATTTTAACACCAGATATAAACAATTTTAACACCAGATATAAACAATTTTAACACCAGATATAAACAATTTTAACACCAGATATAAACAATTTTAACACCAGATATAAACAATTTTAACACCAGATATAAACAATTTTAACACCAGATATAAACAATTTTAACACCAGATATAAACAATTTTAACACCAGATATAAACAATTTTAACACCAGATATAAACAATTTTAACACCAGATATAAACAATTTTAACACCAGATATAAACAATTTTAACACCAGATATAAACAATTTTAACACCAGATATAAACAATTTTAACACCAGATATAAACAATTTTAACACCAGATATAAACAATTTTAACACCAGATATAAACAATTTTAACACCAGATATAAACAATTTTAACACCAGATATAAACAATTTTAACACCAGATATAAACAATTTTAACACCAGATATAAACAATTTTAACACCAGATATAAACAATTTTAACACCAGATATAAACAATTTTAACACCAGATATAAACAATTTTAACACCAGATATAAACAATTTTAACACCAGATATAAACAATTTTAACACCAGATATAAACAATTTTAACACCAGATATAAACAATTTTAACACCAGATATAAACAATTTTAACACCAGATATAAACAATTTTAACACCAGATATAAACAATTTTAACACCAGATATAAACAATTTTAACACCAGATATAAACAATTTTAACACCAGATATAAACAATTTTAACACCAGATATAAACAATTTTAACACCAGATATAAACAATTTTAACACCAGATATAAACAATTTTAACACCAGATATAAACAATTTTAACACCAGATATAAACAATTTTAACACCAGATATAAACAATTTTAACACCAGATATAAACAATTTTAACACCAGATATAAACAATTTTAACACCAGATATAAACAATTTTAACACCAGATATAAACAATTTTAACACCAGATATAAACAATTTTAACACCAGATATAAACAATTTTAACACCAGATATAAACAATTTTAACACCAGATATAAACAATTTTAACACCAGATATAAACAATTTTAACACCAGATATAAACAATTTTAACACCAGATATAAACAATTTTAACACCAGATATAAACAATTTTAACACCAGATATAAACAATTTTAACACCAGATATAAACAATTTTAACACCAGATATAAACAATTTTAACACCAGATATAAACAATTTTAACACCAGATATAAACAATTTTAACACCAGATATAAACAATTTTAACACCAGATATAAACAATTTTAACACCAGATATAAACAATTTTAACACCAGATATAAACAATTTTAACACCAGATATAAACAATTTTAACACCAGATATAAACAATTTTAACACCAGATATAAACAATTTTAACACCAGATATAAACAATTTTAACACCAGATATAAACAATTTTAACACCAGATATAAACAATTTTAACACCAGATATAAACAATTTTAACACCAGATATAAACAATTTTAACACCAGATATAAACAATTTTAACACCAGATATAAACAATTTTAACACCAGATATAAACAATTTTAACACCAGATATAAACAATTTTAACACCAGATATAAACAATTTTAACACCAGATATAAACAATTTTAACACCAAAAAGGTTTTCATGGGGCCCCAAGTGCTGTCAGTGGACATATGAAGCAACCGGGGAAAACCACGGAAGAGTTTGTGGAACCTGGTTGTGAACGGGAGGCTCTGATATCCGTACATCACACTTGGCTCGTACAGGATGGATGTGAGCGAATGAATGCCTTTTCTTCGTCTTTTCTTGGCACTACCAAGATAACGCAGGAAACGGCGAACAAGTAACCCCTCCCACCACCACCACCAGTAGCTAGACGACACAATAGTCAGCAAGCTGCTGCGTCCACACGTGGTTACTGTGCGACCATCGGTAATTCAAGGTTGGGCCGTTTTGATAACTGCTTCTTTCCCTTTACCTTGACGCTCTGGAACTCGCTACCCCTTCTCATGTCTTTTCTAATAACTATAATCTGCCGCATTTTAAATGACAGGTTTTTCACTTCTCCCAAATTTCGTTATTTCTTTCCCTTGTTTCTTCTGTTTCCCTGTCATTAACCTCTTTATATTTCATTTAAAACCTGGCCTTGATGTGGACTTCATTGTTGATCACTCGACCCCATAAACTTCTTATATCTAATGTCTCAACCTTCTTCATTCACTCGTTCTATCGCTAGTCTCACATCGACCACTCCCCCCATTTCAAACGTAAACAACAGTTTTCAGTGGGATGGTTCTTCATCTCCCTCGAAATCCTCTTCGGTATGACAAATCCTTTCAGATGTCTGTTGTCCTGCTCTTCTGCTTAGATAATCTATATCACTGAAGAAATGCAAGTCTGAGTAAAAAGAAAGGAGTTGATTAATTCGTGTCTCAGCTGCTGAAGAGGGTTTGATTCGCCTCTGTATGGAGTCCTGCTCGTACCTCCAGTGGGTTCCCCTGTCTTCCTCCATCTCGACAGAGATCAGTCAAAAGCACCTCCCCCTTGTCAGCTCCTGCTTTTTCACTTTTCAACAAAGACCACTTTCCCTTTGCCGCTATGCTCCTCCGTGTTTGTTTGTTTGTTTTTTTCTCCCTTTGCAACTCTAACTTGGGCTACTGCTCTCGTGAATTGGCTGCTTGCGTGCCTCCTGCTCTTGGCCAGGTCACGCATCACCCTACAGGACATCACGACACACCCACACGGTGTGGGCGTTGGTAATTGTGCAGGGGTGGTCGATTCGACGTCTGCCTCTTTCCTTCCACGGCTACACTTTGGAACTCTTAACTCTATACTGTTTTTCTTCCTCCAGCACCTACAGTCTACCATCACTTCAAGAATAGTCGGTGTTCTATTGTTCTTATCCAAGAACTTTAAACTTTGTTCTGAATAACTCAATGTCAGCTGTCAGGAAATCTTAGCTTTTAGAAAGTAAGGGGAACAACTCCCCCAGCCATTATGGGGATGGGCGAGGAGGAATAGGGTGCTTCAAGATATACTAGACGTGCCTCCTGATGAACAGAATGGATGGCATGGATGAAGATGATTGCTCTCATAGCATAGCATAGCATATGAAGTGGTAATCACATGTAGTGATGTACATATTTCGCGGTGAAGATATGTAGCTGTCATAACATAAAGTGGTGAGCCCATAAGGCTACTGACACACACACACACACACACACACACACACACACACACAGGCACAAGACAGGGGAGCCCACGAATGTAGAACACTCTCCCCTTATAGAAAACATAGGAAATTACGCACACAAATAAAAAAAGGCCAACCCACAGCCAATCCCAGCTGTTCATCTTCGCCTTGGTACTGGTCGATAAACTGGGTACCAAGCTTAGGCTGGAGTGTGTGTTTATACACATGTACGTCAGATTAAAGCCATGGTACATATATACAAGGTGAAGAGACGGGGCAACACGAGTGTAAAACACTCTCCCCGTAGCACAAAAATAGTGGTCACACACACACACACACACACACACACACACACACACACACACACGCGAGCGCGCGAGTGACGGTACACCGACCTTTTCAGCATTATGTAAACAAGTTTTGTAGGCAACACTGGCTCGTTTACCCGTTTATCTAACAAATGAAGAAATAAGGCGAGCCAGGAGTGTGTGTGTATGTGTGTGCGTGTGTGTGTGTGTGTGTGTGTGTGTGTGTGTGTGTGTGTGTGTGTGTGTGTGTGTGTGTGTGTTGGCAGAGCATCTGTGAGGTCGTTCCCGCTGTACTATCATCTCGCGAAAAAGCGCAAAGGACGAACTGCAATGGCCAGAGTCAGTCTGTCTCCATGTTTTTGTCCTCCTCCTCCTCCTCCTCCTCCTCCTCCTTTGAGAAATGGTGAGAGGGGAAATTAAGCATGATTATTGTGGGTAGGGATGAGGGTCGATATCTTGCTGCTGGTGCTGGTGGTGGACGAGGGTATCTCCCCTAGCGAGAAGGTACATAATGCTGTTTGTTTAGTAAACATATTACATCGCGTGGCTTCAATGTTGTCAAACGGAGGCGTTGGGTAGTGTGATGGAGAGGCAAGGGTTGGGCCCTTGTGCTCTAGACTGACAGAAAAAAATCATTGCATTAAAAATGAATTTATGACTGGTTTATTCAGTGGCGGTGAAAAAAATTAAATGCGAAAATTATTTTCAGTGTGACATTCGTGGCGAGGGAAAACATCCCTAGATCCTGGCCAGCTCAGAGGAAAGGAAAATGAATTATGAGAAGAAAGAAGAAAGAAATGAACTGAAGCTCCTCATGGGTGCGTAGACCCGACTCACAGGAAGAGTGTAAAGGCGAGAGAAGGAAGAGCAATCCACATAGTCGATGTTCGAGGAAGTTGGGGGTATGATAATGGCCAGTCCTCGTGTGGTAAGTCTCAACACAGAAACTATGGGAAGCAGCAGCCGGACGAGTGCCATGGGGCCAAGCCACAGTTGTATGGACACATACATGAACTCACTCACATGAGCAGCCGTATTAATGACCGCTGGAGAGCAGGGAGATAGCAGCAGTAGCAGCATTACAGCAGGTAGCGGAGGATAGCTAGAGAGATGTGTTACCTGGAGAATCAATGAGGCGGGGGAGTTTCTCTCTCACGCTGACCAAGAGAGAAGTGGAAAAGAGAGACCCCCAGATGTGCGAGAGGTACTCAGTACCGGAGTGAATAAAATCCCTGTAGAGATGCAGTACCTGCCCGTAGGAAATACAGTTGCGGTACCTATTCATCAACCCCGGCTTTAGAAAAGCAAATTTTGTGATGTTGAACATGCTACATGTCCAGGAGAGAGTGGAGGATTATGTTCATGCCAGCGCTGTGTGGATCTGTCATGTGTTTAAAACGAGGAAGAGGAAACGAGTGGGATCTAGACAGAAAAATAGGTAAAAATAACATTTTTGCTCTACTGAATTTAGCTAGGTCACTGCTCCCAATGCTAAGATGCTGCACAATTCTGAATTAAAGGAGGAAATATATTCATTGCGAGAAAGAGGATGAGTATTAGTGTCAGGAGAGGGAAGGTGAGTTCCTTTACTCCTATGCTACAGTCATTTACATAAGAGTAAATAGTGGCAGAAGCTGAAGAGAAACGATCATTTATAAAGGAAGGAAAGAGAATAGGGGATGGAACAGACTCCTAGGGTACATCACACTTGATGAGATAGGAATGGGATGTCACTCCGTCAGTGGTTACTGGAATGGGCCGAATAGAGACGAAGGTGTACATCAGAGAAGAGAAAAAGAGAAAAGCCAGAGGAAGAAAGTTTAGCAAGCAAAGACTGATGCCCCACTTTGTCAAATGTTTTGAAGATGTCGAGGGACATGACAAGAAAATATATCAAAATCCTTGAGGGAGGAAGATGAAAGGGAAAAGGCCAAGACCCACTATGATCTCACTCTGATGGGATAGGCATCAGAATTGGAGCAATCAAACCATGACTGGGTTGGGAGTAAAGATTAAATAGAATCAAAGACTCTATTTGGACTCTATTCTTGGCAAGTTAGCCTCCGCTGTACAGTTAGCACAGCTGGAGGTGTTTGCGTGTTTGCAAGCATATTTTCGTATCGATAATAAGCTAGTGGAAATAAAGATAGGCAAGTGTGAGGTTTGATTGATATGGTGACTGTACCCACACTGTACCTTACAGTACATAGGTACAGTACATAGATGTGCCTATAATGATACACCCAAGCAATTTTTGTCGCATGCTCTTTGCGAGATAATGGAAGATAAGTTAGACTTTTCGAAAGCGACTGACTTAGTTAATGTGAATTTTGGAATGCATAACTTTGTTTATATGTCTTTCTGAGTATGGTTTTTAATCACAAGCATGTTTACGAGCATTCACTTCCTAGACATATCATCAATCATTAAGTGTTACTTTAAAAAGTAGTTTCTCAGTTGATGACCTGACCCTTAAGAGGAAGATCCGAGTCTTGGCAACTATGACTTAGGGTTCCCGAACCGTCGTGCTCAAGGGTCGTACCGTCGTGCTCAAGGGTCGTACCGTCGTGCTCAAGGGTCGTACCTCGTGCTCAAGGGTAGTATCTCGTGCTCAAGGGTCGTACCTTCGTGCTCAAGAGTCGGACCGTTGTGCTCAAGGGTCGTACCGTAGTGCACAAGGGCAGTACCGTAGTGCACAAGGGTCGTACCGTCGTGCTCAAGGGTCGTACCGTCGTGCTCAAAGGTCGTACCTCGTGCTCAAGGGTCGTACCGTCGTGCTCAAGGGTTGTGCCGCCCTGCTCAAGTGCCTTACCGTCGTGTTCATGGATTATGTCATCGCATCGTACTCAAACAGGTCATTTGATAAATCATTCCAATTTCTAATGATTTCCACACAGTAAAGAGTTTCCTGGAAATTCCTGCTTAATGACTTAGATTAATTTGTATCTTAGGAAAAGTTGCCACAGCTTTAATCATCTTCAAGACATAAGAATAAAGACTTTAGATTCATTTGGCATTGTATATTTCTCTCATTTGGTAAATCCATTTACCTTGGAGATATACTGTAGTCTGCTTGGAATTTATTCAACAACTTATGTCCGCGACGAAAAACTTATTTCTGTTCTGTATCATTCTGATATATGGCTCAAGTTTTATACACAAGGGTCTTCAAGTATTAAAAACCCATATGATTATACAACATACGGCTAACTCTTTTTCATTTGCCATTATCTTCATTTTTCATCCCTAAAGGTGATTTCACATTCATGAAACTCTTGCAATACATTGTTGTCGTTATTGAAATTTAGCATTTTCTTGCTGTAGCCAGAATTAATCAGCATTTTACTCTCTACGAAGAGTAATTCCGGTTTGCTGAAACTTACTCTACAGATAAATAAGAAATTACGGCTACGTTTGTCATCCAGATGGAAAAAGAAATGGCCCAGCAATCATCTGTTGTAGGAGTTGGGTCTGGAAAGCGACTGACAAATGAATACATAGATTATCTTCTGTATGTCTACCTGGAAACATTGTTACAGCAATGAGAGAGGATGCTCCATCCTTGTATCAACTGATTATAATTACATATTACTGTATTGCTTTTCACACAAATGGTTTAGAAACATTTACTGTGAGAATGCAGAGCACTATATCATAAAGAGAAATACATAAACATATGTGAATATATATATCCAAAGAGAGAGAGAGAGAGAGAGAGAGAGAGAGAGAGAGAGAGAGAGAGAGAGAGAGAGAGAGAGAGAGAGAGAGGAATTAAGGCAATAATCGTAAAGATGAACAACGGAGAAAGGAAGGATAGAAAATGAGAAGATTGAAGAAGGATGAAAATGAGAATGACGTGTGATAAAGAGAGATAAAGAGAGATGAAGACGAAGAAGAAGGTGAAGAAGAAGAAGGAGAAAACAGGAAATAACACAGAGGTAAAACTTCTCTGTACAACGGAAAACGGAGCACATACCTCCATGTTAAAACAAAAAGTTATGAAACTTTTAATTAAAAACAAACGACTGTGAGAAATACCGTGTGAGAATACTCACAACCATTGTTCAAGATGTTCCAGCTCTCATCAGTGTATGCTGAGGCAAGAATCTTACTTTTAGATTTAATCTTCTGAGTTCCGCAAACCATACAGTAAGTCTTGTACCTATTCAGCTTTTGGTGTATAGTTGTATTAGCCTGAGTGATTATAACGAGACAAGGATAAGAAATGTGTTTGGATATTTAGCGGTTCACACACACACACACACACACACACACACACACACACACACACTCACCAACTAACTAACTATCTATCAGTCTATCTATCTATCTATCTATCTATCTATCCATCTATCTATCTATCTATTCTATCTATCTATCTATCTATCTACATGTGAATATGAATCCAACAAATTATCTTCAGAAGTGTATGGAAAGATCAGTGGATCATGTGGGAATGATTATTGTGGCTAGTTGGATGAGGATGGGTAATATCTTCTGGAGGACGGACACGTAGCAGCAGCTCTGCGTGTTGATTGGCTGTAACATGGTGCTGGGGCATGTTGTTGTCGTATCCTGTCTTAGCTCGTGTGCTGATTGGCTGTAACATGGTGCTTGGGCATGTCGTTGTAGTATCCTGTCTTAGCTCGTGTTTTGGTTGTTTATTTGTAATTGCTCTTCCTTGAAGAGTAGTACGTCGGTGATATGTAGGTGTCTCGTGTCTTGTTCACAGTGAAGTATCCTTGTAGACTGAACAATAGTCTTTCATGTGAAGGTAATGTTACGTTTCTTGATGACACGTAGTTTGATGGAGCCTTGATGGAGTCTTGTGGACAGTACACAAGCTATACTTCCCACGTACGTCACAGTGGTAAGGAACTAACAGTCTCCTTGTTGACATTTGAATTCGTAAACTACGTTGGATTTTTGAAATGTGTCTTGTTTTTTTGCATAGCAGGTTGTTCACAATGAGATGGTTTTCTTTTATTTTTTTTGTGGGTAACTAACTTGAGTTTATCGTCCTTGTGTTCTGGGGTCGATGTTTCTGGGGAAGATGTCTCGTACTACATGTTCATCTGTCTTGTACGCAGGTGACGCCTGGCTGCAGTAATCTATTTTGTGTGTTGTTGTTGCTGTTGTATTGTTTGTAGTTTCTGCCGCGGTGAGTTTGTTTTGCATGAAGTATATTAGTTGTTTGTAGAAGTCGGGGTCCCTGTAGCTGACGTACAATTCCTGTGTGGAAGATATGGTGGTTAGATGCAGTGGATGACTCCCTGTTTTTTTTTTAGCGCTGAGGACATTCTTTAGTTGCATCGTCGGATGTAGTTCTGTTGGTGTCTTGTGGCTGGAGGTGATGTAGTCGCCTGTGTTGCCATTCACCAGAACATCTAGGGATGCCATCATGTTGGGTTATCTTCCATGGTTGTAGCAGAATGGTTACGTTGCGCTTCATATGACCCTGACGACTCCGTGAATGTGTAGACGGATGTAGTGTCACAGTCTTCCTGTAGAGCATTGTTTTCTCGCGATGGCATACTAGGAGGCGGGGTGTCTTCCAGTAGTAAGCCTATGGCCACTTCTGTCTTGTAGTAGAGCATGGCGTCTGTGTGCTGAAATGGAGCCTGTGTTGTGCAGGATTACAGATGTTACCGTAGGGCGGTGTGTTGGCTGCTTGGCCGGTGTGGATCTGGGTGATCGTACATGTCTTCGCTGAGGGCGATGGTGGTGGTGGTGGTGGTGGTGTCTTTCGGAACGTTGGTGGAAAGGTTTCCGACATGATGCACGAGTCGTGTAGATTACTGGAGCGGAGAATCTGGAGGAATTTGTCTGTGGAGTTGGCACAGTACGTTGTTGGAAGGTATACTTTGTGATGATGTGAAGTTCTCTGGCCATGTTGTATGTAGGAGAGGGGGCGGCTTGAAGAATGATGGGACGTAATGGTTTGATTGGCTTATGTTGTCAAGACATATTAGCCAAACAAAGCTTCAAGCTTTTCCCTGTAACTCATCTCCCTTACTTTGCTTTATCCTACGCGGAGAGAGTTCTGCATTCGCGGGTCCTCGTCTCGTTAATTTCCTATACCATCAAGTGGCCTTTTAAACCATCGTAAACTGCCAGCATTTCTTACCTCTTGGGTGAGTTGATTCTAGACATCCAGTGGCTACATATTTGTGCCTACAGGGCGGAACCTTGATCATTCTTTGATAACAGAACATCTTTGTTCCTCATTCTTCTTCCTCTTTGCGTTCCCTGTTTATTTATCTATCTGTTGCTTTCATCCTCCCCTCTGCTACTACACACCATTCCTCCACATCTTTTCTAACCAGCTTATTGTTGATTTTCTCACTGCGTCGTCTAGGTCACCGATATTTGCCTCTTTGAAAGAGATGACTAAATTTAGTCTCCTCAAACTGATGTGAAAACACAAAAGCTGGAATCGTGTTTTCTCTCTTCTTTCTCTCCTCCAGAGTCGGCAAGTCTATGGCTGGACACCTCTCCCTCCTGCTCAGCTCCCATACTTGAGCTAAGATCTTGGTGCTCCAGCTTAGACCTTCTTTAGCAGTGTCATTCTTCAGTCGCTTATGAGTGGCGCCTTATTAACTGTCCTTCCTCTGACTTGTGTACCATCTTACATCTAAAGTCTCAGTTTAACACAGTAAGATATTTTGCTCTCAAAGAACTTTGACGCAAATGACATTAGTTAAAGGTATATTTGTCAAACATAGTGCTCACAATTTCTTGATATAATGACGCATTTGTATTCCTTTTTATTTACAAATGGTATTTTGACATCCTCGTGACGTCTTTCGACTTTCCAGCACCACAAGTTGCGAAGTTCCTTTGAAATGTCTCCATCTATGATATAATTAAAACCGATGATCGCTGTCCTGTATGATTATTATTAAAAATAATTCTCGTTTTACAAATCCCATATTTGACAGAAGCAATCACTTCCTCGTATACCAACCATTATCTTTCTACACGCCCGTCCGTGCCAACACATCAAACACACACCCCTTACCTCAGTCCACCCTTTTCCACCTTCCTCTTTCCCTTACATAATGTCATCACACAACAGAGGCAAGTTCGTGGAATCCGAATACCATTTAAAAGCACAGATACATATATTCATGCGATATTCTGTTTACAGTTTCTCCCCTGGGACGATCATGCCTTTATACAAATCATATCGTCCAAGCAATCATCTTGTGAAAACAATGTGGTGCGACCGAGTTAATCAAAAGATCAATAAACGTACGATCATTAAAAGTGACATACGATAATTAAGCGTGTCTCATACGATATCTCCTCCACCTAACATAATAGATAGTAATTTGCACATTATATCACACCAAAGCTTACTTAAAATCTAAATATTTCTCTAGAAAAAAAAAATATATATATATATATATATATATATATATATATATATATATATATATATATATATATATATATATATATATATATATATATATATATAGGATAAGAAAATGTATATCTTCATCAGATAAACATTACTCGCACTCACAGATAACTTGCAACGCAGAATAGTCTTCAGACACCTCAATTATCGTACATCTTCCTCCCTCGAGTTGACAAGAAACCAAACAAGAAAACATTTGCCAAAGAATTCTGGGAAGAATTGTTCTGTGTGTGTGTGTGTGTGTGTGTGTGTGTGTGTGTGTGTGTGTCCAGCTAAGACACGAGTGAAGGAGGTTGCAGGTGTTTGCAAATATTGATCGTCTACTGAGGGAACTCCAGTGAAGGAGTTTCAACTTTGTCGCAAACTTGACCATTGATGGAGGATGTGAAAATCCTTTCTGAAGGAATTTGAATCTTTTTATTTTAACTAATGATGACCAAAAATGGTCTGATAGATATATCACTCAGTCTTCATTTTTACCTCTTTACATTTAACTGAACCTAACCTAATCAATACGATCCGAACCTAACCTAATCTACTCACATACCCCAACTCTGTTTAACCTAATTTAATCACCTAATTTAGCATGACTTAACCTAACTTAGCCTAACCACATAACCAAATGACCTTACCTTACCTGACTTACCATTAATCACTTAACCTTCTCCCACGTTACTGCAAAAAACACTATCCCAAGCTGCTTTGAGAATGTACATATTAGACCCGCTATTCTGGTGATCGGTTGATCATGACACTGATCACGATAATCACTATGTTGATCATGTTGATCACTACGCTGATCACGTCGATCAATGTGCTGATCACAACGATCATCACCATAATCATTCTGTTGATCATGACCGATCAAGCCGATTACTACGCTGATCACGTCGATCAATGTGCTGATCACACCGATGATCACCATAATCATTCTGTTGATCATGACTGATTAAGCCGATATACGCTGATAAGAAGTACAAAAAAAAAATTGTACATCTTATTTCAAAGTAGACTCAAGATAGATAGTTAATTCTATCTATTATCAAGACTCTTTGGACACATTTAATGGGACATTTACTGATCTCTCTGTACTATATTATAGCAAGTATAGATTTTGTTGTTAATCACTGGTATTAATCCTTTATCATTTCATCATTATCATAATGATAAATGGCATGCTAGTATCGCCACCATTATCATATATTTATGTTCTTAATGTTGGCATTTATCCCTGATGATATCAGTAACAATTATCATCATTATCATTATCATCATTATCATTATCATTATCATTATCATTACTATTATCATTATTATTGTTCTTGCAGTATGCTGATTTGACTGAGTGACTCCCTCCTGCTAGACACTGTGTTAGGGAAGATGAATTGCCACGCTATGAGTGTTGATTGTGTGGGCGTGTTCACCAAGCGCAATGACATATGAAAATCTTCAAACCCAGTCATCAACTGCGTCTCCTTACTTGCGTAAAAAGTTTGCAAGGTATTTTTCTTTGATTTATCTTTTATGTCTATCTACATCTATCACATTAATCTATGACATTTTCATCTTTAATGCCATCACAAAACACCTTCGAAGAATGCAATTGTCCATTAGTTTGAATTTCTTTGTATTCCTTTCTACTATCACTGCTGCTACTATAATGGTGTTAGTAGTAGCAATAATGATGATAATAATGATGATGATAATGATGATAATGATAATGATAATGATGATGATAATGATTACACCGCTAAGGGCCTCACCTCCCTCTAACCCGCACCATATCACCAGCTAACCACCGTGCTGGTTCACTGACACTGTTTCGAACATGTTTCTTTTGAAGCTGAACCACTGTCTCGCATCCTTATGAAAACTGAAGCATGAACATTCATCATTGTAAACGAGTTTCCAGGACTGGAAGAAAAGGAGGGAACTGGAAAAGTGGAAAGCGGTATGCAGCAGGCATGGCGAGCGAGTGATTGACTAAGAGTGGTCTTTCCACTTCTCCAGAGAGAGAGAGAGAGAGAGAGAGAGAGAGAGAGAGAGAGAGAGAGAGAGAGGATGGGTGGAGCTGTGTCGTGGTTCGTGAGAGCCAGTGTCTTGACACAGCCAACAGTCGTTCCAAGTGAATATTATCACTTGGTGAAGCGCCCCCGGGTGTCGTGTTGCGTGACGACCAAGATGGAAGCTGTGAGGCCCAACACTTCCTCCTCTGTGGTGCCTGATGACAGGGCTGGGTGTAATACACAGGTGTCCCTGTATACATCCGAGGCTTAATGTATACTTATACATGTATATGGAGTGGTCTCTGGAAATACAGTATTCAGAAGACATTTTTGGATCGTTCGAGATAAAGAAAAATAAGACACACACACACACACACACACACACACACACACACACACACACACACACACACATTCCTCTGCATGACGCGGTCATGAACACCTTCGTCCAACCCAAACATGACCTCAGTCATTCTGAGAAAAAAGAATCTCTGTCGGTACACTTCTAACCTCCTCCTCCTCCTCCTCCTCCTCCTCCTCCTCCCGAATTCTTCCCTTCCTCCTCCTCCTCCTCCTCCTCCTCCTCCTCCCGAATTCTTCCCTTCCTCCTCCTCCTCTTCCTCCTCCTACTCCTCCTCCCGATCTCTTCATTTCCTCCTCCTCCTCCTCTTGTTCCTCCTCCTCTACCTCCTCCTCTTCCTCCTCCACACGAATTCTTCCCCTCCTCCTCCTCCTCCTTCTCCTCCTCCTCTTTCATCTCCTCCAACATCTCCTCCTCCTCCTCCTCCTCCTCCTCCTCCTCCTGTTCCTCCTCCTCTACCTCCTTCTCTTCCTCCTCCTCCCGAATTCTTCCCTTCCTCCTCCTCCTCCTCCTCCTCCTCCTCCTCCTCCTTCCTCTTCAATGCCACCCCACATCCGTCATGCTCATCCTTATCCCCACTACCCCCACAGTTCTGTCCCCCACCCCCACATTCCAGTGCCCCACCCGCATCACCAAGTCTTCCTCAGTTTTCGAGGTCCTTCTCGACACATGTGAGGGTTGTGCTCAGCTGGTGGGTTGTCACTTCCTCGATCACGCTGAGGCGATACAGGTAAGAGTACAGGCAGGTCCAGGGAGTAGCCAGCGAGGGTCAACGGTCAGTTGTGTTGCCCATGAGGTCAGGCTACCGCATGAGAGAGAGAGAGAGAGAGAGAGAGAGAGAGAGAGAGAGAGAGAGAGAGAGAGAGAGAGAGAGGGGTATACACCGACTCCAAAGCCCATGCAACACAGAAATTGGATCTTTCAACCTCACTACAGCTCCAGCAAAGCAATATTGAAGAAACACCTAAAAAAAAAAAAAAAAATCTTAGAATTCAGTCCTCACTTTACTGAAAGCCACCTCTCTCTCTCTCTCTCTCTCTCTCTCTCTCTCTCTCTCTCTCTCTCTCTCTCTCTCTCTCTCTCTCTCTCTCTCTCGGACCAATGAGATAAGCCCTATGTGAAGGGGGGGAGGGGGGGTTGAAGTACCCAGTCACGCCCACCAAGGATGTGGTACATCACAAACAACCATTCACATCACAAACAACCATTCACATCATTCCATTAGGGGAGGCGACACCTGAACAGCCAATTAGTGGGGACTATTAGCCTAACGACCGGTTGCAAGGGAGGCTCTGGACCTCATGGCAATACCCTAATTATACATTCAAATTAGTCGCAAATTAGGATAACGACCGCGGACGTAATCCAGGTGATAACAATTGACGTAACAACCATTGACCTAATCTGGGTGATAATTACCGACGTCACGTAAATGATGATTATGACCTTCGTGGATGTATTGTTGTATCGTTACTATACTTTGCTTGTTTTACTTCTTTCTGGTTTTGTGAATGTGCATTTTTTTTTTCAGGTGATAGAAATACACACAAACTTTATGTAGTGTTCAAGTCTATGTAATTGTGCACATTTTTTACTTTTATGTATAACGGGACACACACACACACACACACACACACACACACACACACACACAGAGAATTTGCAAACTCTCTCTCTCTCTCTCTCTCTCTCTCTCTCTCTCTCTCTCTCTCTCTCTCTCTCTCTCTCTCTCTCTCTCTCTCTCTCTCTCTCTCTCAGCTCGAGTATATACAAAGTAATTAGTATAAGACACAGCGAAGGAAGATCTAAGGAGACTATTGTCTAGCGGGAAGTAAGCTGCAGGAATGTGTGTGTGTGTGTGTGTGTGTGTGTGTGTGTGTGTCTGTGTGTGTGTGTAAAGGAAGTGGGAGTCGAACTGGTAACTAACTTTACGAGAACTGTAAAGGAGACAAACTGGCTCCTGGTAAATCTAGAATGGCATTCAAGTGTGTGGATAGGGCGAGGCCCAGCCAGATACTCACAACGTATGTTCTGGATAACACGAAGATATGGTTCTCACAGAACACGGAGGAGGACAACGACTAGAGTCAAGGGAAATGAGGTTTAATGCAAAGGTTAGAGGCCATATATTCGTCCACTATGGATGAGAGAGAAGTAAGAGACGACTTGATCAAGATCATTATGCTTTTGAACTGGTTTAAAGAGATGAAAAATGAATAGTTCTTCAGAAAAATAAAAAGTAGGGGCCTTGGCTTCAAATTAAGTAATAGACTTATTGGAAAATATGTGAATGACGTAGTGAGGTGTTGGATGAGACTGTGAATGCAGACA